>NW_022170819.1:24847414-24848076 GCF_008802855.1 Photinus pyralis | reverse complement strand
ATTAAAATATAGATGAATGGTGGTAACATAAGTTATTTTTTGTGAGCCGATGTGGATGTAGATGTGGCGGTCAACTGTGTTGTGGCTGTAAAGTGAGGTTATGTGTGTGAAACACATAATAATACCTTACCACTCACATCATTCCCCTAACATAAAAAACACTGCATTCCACTTCCTATTTAATAGATTACTAAACACCCCACTCGACACACAAAATTTTAATTTAGAATACAACACCATTCTTTAAATAGCATTAAATAACAATTACGATCTAAACTATATACATAACATTTTCAAAAAAACAAAAACAAAACACACCCTAAAAAACATCTACCCACATCACAAACACAGATCCAAATACTTATCCATTCCATACTATCAACATATACAAAGACCACTACAGAAATTACTAAAACCACACAACACCACCCTCACATCCCACATTACATAATATATTAACAAACAACAAACCAAAAGAACCACACCATCTACAATCAGGAATTTATAAAATCACATGCGATCAATGCAACTATATATACATAGGACAGACTACTCGCCAATTTCAAATTAGATTTAACGAACACAAGAAAAATAAACCACATTCAGCAATAGGAACACATACAAAATCCACGAATCACACCATCTCAATAGAAAACACACAA
>NW_022170819.1:24764578-24847314 GCF_008802855.1 Photinus pyralis | reverse complement strand
TTTAGCGACTTTCTGAGGGGGTGAAATCTGCCCCTAACGTACAAAAAAATTCGTTTAACCCCACACAAGAAAGGTTTCCAATTCTCATGGCCGTCAAAACGTTAAGATTCACATTCTGTACCACACAAAAATTGGAATTCGTTTAGCGGCCGTCTGAGGGAGTGAAATCTACCTCTAACGTGCAAAAAAATTCGTTTAACCCCACACAAGAAAGGTTTCCAATTCTCATGCCCGTCAAAATGTTAAGGTTCCCATTCTGTACCACACACAAAATTGGCATTCGTGTAGCGACCGTATGAGGGGGTGAAATCTGCCTCTAACGTACAAAAAAATTCGTTTAACCCCACACAAGAAAGGTTTCCAATTCTCATGGCCGTCAAAACGTTAAGATTCACATTCTGTACCACACAAAAGTTGGCATTCATTTAGCGACCGTCTGAGGGGGTGAAATCCCCCTCTAACGTACAGAAAAATTCGTGTAACCCCCGCGCAAAAAGGTTCCAAATTCTCATGCCCGTCAAAACGTTAAGATTCACATTCTGTACCACACAAAAGTTGGCATTCATTTAGCGACCGTTTGAGGGGGTGAAATCCCTCTCTAACGTACAGAAAAATTCGTGTAACTACCCCGCGAAAAGGTTTCAAATTCTGATGCCCGTCAAAACGTTAAGATTCATATTCTACGCCCCACAAAAAATTGGCATTCAATTATCGACCCTTTGAGGGGGTGAAATTTGCCCCTAACGACAAAAAGATTCGTTTAACTCCCACACAAAAAAGGTTTCAAATTCTCATTCCCGTCAAAGGGGCAAATTCCACTCCCTCGGGCGGTCGCTAAATATATAGCTGTAGGTATATCCTTCTAGTAATTATATATCGCCGCAGCGGTCACTTTTTTAATGTTTCAATAATTGTCCTCCGCCACTGGTCGGGCGTGGGAGGTCTAAAACTTGGATTCTTAACCACCAGATGATCGTCCATGATATGCAAAAAAATTGGAACCACTCGTTTTGCTGGAAATTGTCCATTTTCAGTTTCTGTTTCTATTTTGTGGAAGTATAAATGAATATTCTTATACTGGATTAAAGATGTTATTGAAACGGTGTTACACCTGAATTCAAAAGCAGAGGAACTACATTGAAAAATAAAACTTGGTTGTTGCTCTAGTCTTTTGTTTCCATGCCTAATCCGGGAATATAAAAACGACCCCTCGTATTATATTCCTGTGTCATTATCAGTAAACGTATAGGCATGGAAGGATAATTCTTCTAATCCTTTCACATTGTTTGAAAATGTTCACCCCATTACCGAAAGTGCTATCATAATTCACCAAGCTATAAATTCCAGTATCTAGTTTACATAATCACGATTTCTGCAACTTAACTTGTTTTTCTTTAATATAATTGACGCATCAGGAGTAGAAAACGATATAAATTTTCACCGAAAGTATTCGACGTCAGCGACGCACGTTACGAAATTACCATATTATTATAAAAAAGCGCGATATACTGACGCCTGACATGTTTGAGCATTTATATTTTTTATACGTCCTTTTCACTCGTTTACACTTAAAACGTTTTTACTCGGGAAAGCGCGTGCAGAAATTTTCAATAAATCACATTCCGAAAAAGAAAGTTTTCCTCGTATATACGCATCAATATATAGCAAACACTTTTTTGCGGATTTAAGTGAAAAAGGTCGAGCCGACGAGTTCGTAGTAATTGCTAGGGACCTTACGAAACCGTTCATAAAACGTGTAGTCCTTTTGACAATCTTGTATAAAATTTACATATAGTATACGGTAAATTTTTACAAACTAAAGTTGCGCATTCACCTTGTTCTGTATGTTACAGTTGGGTAATAACATAAAACTCGCGAATAAGGAGTATAAATTATGCGGTTTACATGAACAGCTTGTAGCCGATCCTATGGTAAATGCAGTCCTATTCAGATACATGCGTAATTTATGTAATAAATCAGTCCTGTCTATGTGCAAAATTGTCGTTTTACTTTTCGTCAAAATACTGATACAAATCTCTGAGTATAATTTACGATCTTGATGTTTTTATGTTGTTGCCGTAGAATACGACCACCATATTTGGAAGTAAGTAAAAACTAAGATGTTAAGTTATAAAAATGATTTGATGATACTCATATGGATGTAAATATACTCATTTACATTTGTGATTCGCCTTTTTTTTTAAATACCTGTTATTTCCATATGCTTATTGTTTTCTTACGTTAGGCATTATAGGATAGTAAGTATTGGTATGCTTACTATTTTTTAGGATAGATCCTACATTTGCTTCATAAATGCGTAAAACTATGAAATGGTCACATTATATTTGTTTATTTTATGTTTGTTGTAACGGTAGCTCTGAATTTGCATTTACATTTTTTCATAGACTTATATAGGTAAAGTAGGGTGTAAAATTAGAGGATTTTTGTATCCAAGATTTGTTTTAAGTGTTCATGAAGTACAATAATTTCCTTGGAATTTTCTAAAGTTGATTGAGGCCACTAGTCTCCCAAGTTATTAATTTAGGTAATATTAGGACTTTTCTTTGAAGTGTGCGAGGAGAAATTATAAAATGTTTCAATTTTGATTCGTTTGAGGTAGTTAGACCGGTGTTTTATGGGAGGTTTTCATTTTTTTATTTTTATGGTCAACATACCAAGAAAAACTACGGTAATTTGGTGTCTGTTTACGAGAACGCAAACAGAAAAAAATCATGTTTTGTTAAATTTCAGAGAAAGAACACAAAAAATGTTCGAGTTCATTTAAAAAACTCAAAAAGAGGTTCAACCCCTTTCATTGCAAAAGCTAATTGCAAACTAAGAGAACTGACCACAAACATGATATCAGTGAAGAAGAGTCCTACCGTCATCCCATGATTTCTCAAACGCAAATTTGGAACCATCCATTAATACAGACCTTTGGGGTAATTAAAAGCATAACAATAACCGAATAAATAAAATTGGGACAAGTGACTTAAAGCGCGCCGCGTACAATTATCAACTTTGACCGACATACATAGCAAGTACGAACAGATCTACCGAGATCTTTTATCCAGTAGAACGTTGCAAATTGCCGAAACTGGTTAATACCTGAGTAACATTACAAGCCCTTAGGCAATAAAAAATACAATAAGCCTGAGAAGAGTAGCGTCAGAAATTTAAAAAGGTGATTAACGACTAGGATAGGTATTTTTATGTCAATTTAGCGTGTCAACAGTATTATCATAGTATAATTGTGTTATATTATGGTATTATGCAGTTGTTCAGTACCTTTAAAATGTAGGTACAGAAAAAGTTTAATAGTCCAGTAAAAGTAGACATTGACCCAGAAATTTGAAAAGCAAGCTGAAAATTGTCATACTTGGTGAGGATGGTGCTAGAACTAAATCCTGAAAAGTCCCAAAGGATCCCGGTTGGGCAACGGACGCCATCTTGAAAAAACTACCCCTAAATTTGATTTTCTGATTTTTGAACATAACAAATGAACGGATGGTCCAAATTTTGTCGTCAAGGTGTCAAAATGGTGGTTTTGATGTTTGTTTTGAGTGAAATAATTATTTCGTATAATACGATGCCCTTGAAAATGTGACCTTTTTAAAAAACCACCCCCATCATGGATTTCTCTCTTTTCCGGCTATTGTTGTTAAATAAAGCTTCGGATAATTAGTATTGATGTTTCTAATCGTTCTTCTTGACGTTCTCTATCTGAATGTCAAAATTTTTCTTAAAAAAAACCTTCAGAGTTCAGAACAAGATTGAGAGTACTAACTAAATGAACACTATTTTATTCATTATATTTTTCATTATTATTTGCAGTCAGGTTAAGTTGCACGTAAAAAATATTTATTTCATACTATCTAGTAATCGCCGCTTTCCCAGACTGATTTGAGTCTGGTAAATCGTATTTTACCAGACTGAAAATTTTTACCAGACTGGAAATTTTGCCTAGCAACCGAAACTGACATCCATCTAAACGTATGCATTGATATTTGTCAAACTACTGTCAGATCAAACAAATCAAGTGATCGACTTTTGCTTTTATTTTAATGTGTACCTACAACATTCTACTCAAAATGGTATTTTAATAGAAATAGAGCAGTATGAAATAAAATGTTTTACATTATTTGTATGTCAAATCAGTTTACGTTACTCGTTTCGAAATTCCTGCCTCAGCTACGCTTCGGCAGTACTCGTTAACGTAAACCTTGATTTACCATACTCATATGTAAATAACTATTAAATGCATTTTACAATTAATGTAAATAAGCGGAATCCTTTCAACCATTCGCACATAACTAAAAAAACGGCGTGAAAATAACACCGGTCTACAGCATTTTTGCGCATGGGATAGATATACCTTAGTTGTATTGCTTGTATAGCCACAAATAAGAATTAGAACAAAAAAAGGTTATGTATTTGTTTTTGTGCGAAAAAAAGGCAAAAAACCAAAAAATAAAAATACCTATAAAATCTTACTTACATAGGCATGATTTATTATAAGGTAACGTTCCTACATTTAAAATGTGTTTGTTTTAGAGTCTAAATGTTTAAAAATGGAACAGTTTTGCTGTTTTTGTCATGTTCAACTGAAGTTTTTCTCATCAACCCCCCAAATATGATCTCTCATCATGCTTCCAGGTTACTGGCCTTGGTAACGTGCCTAAATTCTTTTATGTCTTGATGAAAGGGTTGTCCTAGTTATTCCGAATAAGCTCCCATATTATCCTTAAATTAATCTAAATGAGAAGTAACCTGTGCATCTTTAGAGACATTCTATACCCGATGATACAAAACCAAAACCTGTCAGCTCGTCATAATTTTCAGCTCTATGGTTTCCCAGGAAACACTGAACGGGAAACCATGGACTATTGCCTTAAAACTGTTCCAGGATTTTTTTTCCTCTTTGCTAAATAACCGCGGGAAAATATCACCATCCATTTTTCTTTTTATTTGAGGGGAAATAAAGATTCCAGCTTTAATTTTCGCCCCTGAAAGTTTTCAATCAAATCGCTATAACTTTTGTAAAAGTAAATATTTTCGCTGTCTAATCGCACTTTTTATTTATTTTTGCTTATTATAGCCAGAATATATTATGTAAATCCCATGCGCAAAAAAAATTTCTTTAAATTTGGGTGTTTCGTTACTACGAAACCCTAGCTTCCAGATTTATTTATTTCTTTTAGGAATTGGAAACAGAAGGTGATTTAACTTCTAGCGCCCCTTTAGCTGCCGATTTCCGTATTACATAAATGAACACTTTCTAAGATAACCGTTCCTTTTGCTATTTAGGTAGTAAAGTTACACATGATAATCGTGGCAAGGAAGATATAAAATACAGGATAGCTCAGGCTAAAAAAGCATTGGAATAAAAGTGGGACCTGCTAAGATCCGAGATAAATATAGGAATTAGGAAAAGATTGCTAAAAACGTACAAATGGAGTGTAGGTCATACAGGTGCGAAACCTGGACGATAGGCAGGCAAAAGTAGGATAGAATGAGGGTTAGCTAGATGGACAGGGTAACAAACGAAGCAGTCTTGGAGCTAGTACAGGAAATAGGGAAATGTTGAAAACCGTACAGAGAAGACGAGATACAATGATAGCGAACGTGGTAAGACACGGAGGAATAGCACTACTAGCTATAGAAGGTAGGGGAGAGGGCAAGAGAGGGGTAGGACCACAGAGACTTAAACACATAGACCAAATAGTTAGGGACGTAGGCAAGGTTAGTTATGTAGAACTGAAAAGATTACCGCAGGATAGGAAAAGGTGGAGGACTTGGCCCAACCAATCCTAGGATTGCGCAACCACAACAACAACAAATGCCGAAAACGTGAAAAATCCAGGTTGGGGGTGATTTTCCTAAAAAGTTCGAATTTCCAAGGGCTTCTTTATGTGCGGAATTATGTTTTTACTCCAAATACACATTAAAACAAACATTTTGACACCTTAGCAACGAGAATCAGGCCATTGGTTCATTAGTTTTGCTTAAAACTCGAGAAATCGAGTTTAGGGGTAGTTTTTCCAAGATGGCGTCTATTCCCCAACCGGGATCTTTTGGGACTTTTCGGAAATTGGTTCTGGCACTATCCTGAACATACCTATAGAGTTAGACGATAATATTGAGTAAGGGGATGAAGATACAGACACAGACAATGAGTCTGACGACAGTGTATGTGATCCTGATTACAACCGTACAAAAGGCGATCAGGAAGCTGTAGATGCAGAGTTGGTAAAAGTTTTGGGAGATCAAAATGCCGATACCTTCTGCCACCTTTTAAAAAGCGATGACTAGTACCTCCTGAGGATACAGGTCCAATTTGTTCAGGTTTGCAGCCAGTGGTAAATTATACCATAGATGTAAATATTATACTAATTTAAATTTGTGATTATACTCCCATATTTTTTATATATTACTGCTGTATATTTAAATTAATGTTTGCACTTACCGTTTTTTGATGAAATTCCTTCGTCACGAAATGGATATAGGAGTGGAATAAGGTAAACACAGAGTAAATGCAAATCTTCAATAATTCTTTTGAATTTTCAGTTCGTTATTCACGCTTTTAACAATCACACTGAACCAACTTTAATTGTTATTATTTAACAACAAACTAGACGCGTAAGAGATTTTAAAGATTGTATGAGATCGAACCGAATAGGTAACTTATTTGCACGATGGACTAAATGCAATTGAGTAGTTATCTAAGCGACCCTGACAGACTACAAAATTGTGGGAAATAAAATATTCATTTTATAATGCAAATGAAAACCAAACAATTACTTTACACATAAACATTTTAAAGCTCCTTGCAAACAACTCGGATCGTCAGAATGTAGTGAACAACATAAATTAAAAAAGGTTAAAAAAGACAAACTAGGTATTTTTCTATTCAATTTTTATGTGGGCGATCGATTTTGTGTAATTTACCCATCATCAGGCCGCGCTGAAATATATAGTATGCAGATTAGGTGAGTGTGGGTCTTATGTTTAATTTTATAATTACCGTCATGCTGTTGTATGCAGACAAACGGTAATTATAAAATTGATGGGTAAATTACTCGAAATCGATCGCCCACAGAAAAACTAAATAAAAAATACCTAGTTTGTCTTTTTTAACCTTTTTTAATCAATCTTCAACAAACTACAATAAAATGGAGACCTTCATACTACGAATTAAAGAACATAACTTATTGGAATATCATTCTTTTGCTTACACATTTTTTAGCGTTCAGAAAAGGACCGAAATTATGTTACTGTTTCGGAATACGGAACTCTTGAAGGTAAAAACGGATACAAATGCACTACTGAGTCTAAGAAAATGGGTAAAATACCTGCAATGAATCTTGTCCACATAAATCCTGGTCCCACGCCCAAAGCAAATACCATTTTGGATCCTGTACGTATATTTCAAATACAATTCTGAATAAAATAGTTAAGTACATCAATCAAGAAATCAACAGGGTCAATAAAAAATACAAAGATTTTCATTTTCACCACTATTACTTATTTCCTAGTAAAAGGTTTTAGTCAAATAAGTTTGTAAAGAATCCTTTAAAAAAGGAAATTGCATTGGGAAACCATTGGAATATTTTGACTGATTTCAATAAATTTGTAAGGCCATTTGCCGTTTTCTTTTACTAACAAGTGGTAGAAAATTCAGAAATTTGACGTAATTTTCAGGAATAAAAGGATAGAAAGCAATATGAAAGAGGTAAAGTTTTTATTGGTCATATTTGAGCTAGTCGAAAGCAATTAATAATCAGTTTCATTTCCAATTAAGAAGTTCAATTTTTGCTTTACAAGCGTTTCAACTCCCTGAAATAAGAGAGCTTATTTCATAATTAGAACTAAAAAGGTATTATGATTTTTTGTATTTTGTTATCATTAAAGAAACACGGTAATTTTGTGAATTTCAAATAGCAGATTAACTTTTGCATTTTCCTATGTGACGGAACTGAGGAAAGTGCTTTAGTATATTATATTATTTGTTACAGTTTCAGTTTCAGTTTATGAATGTATTCCCATTTGAGTTTACCAACGTATTAGTACTTTCCGAGTAAGATTATTCAAAGTTCAATATAATTAGGTCAAGATTTATTAAAACGAAGGTTTGTTTATTTTTAACAGTGTTAGGGACATATTACCTTCTCTTTTCAATACGCTACTGATTCTTGGGTCAAAGAGTAATGAAAAATCAATTTCAGCACTGTTCTTCAGTACGATTGTCCATTAATATTGATTTTCAGTTGATGGTCTCTCGCGAAAAATTTAGTTTGTGAAGGATCTTTTTTATCCGTAGTCTTTTTTGGTTTTCACGATTTGAAACTTTAGAGGCCGAAGAGCCACTTGAAGGAAAAATTTTCACGAGAAAACCGTTTTATGGCGCCAGGCAAATCTCGTATCTCAATTGTATATTTTATGTGATCTCAACTAAGTATATCAATTATCGCAATTTTTTGAAAACTATTAACTTACCACTGTATTTACCTAACTATAATATGAGATTTTAATTATTCTGCTATGATTAATGAGGGCGTTCCAGAATAAAAGAAACATTTTAGTTTTCAAACTAAAAAAAGCTTAATTAGTTAGTTACGAAGAAAAGCGAGCTTCGCACCATCGATCATTCATGCCAAAGGCTCATTTACACTGTTGAGGTGTCCACTTAGATAACAAATAAAAGAGCTAGCTAGGAAAAATTAAAATTCTGTTCATTTATCAACTTACAACTTTCCTGCGAGTGCGTAATGGTCAAACGTGTTTAGTGAATGGAAAGATTCTCGAATGTCAAAAAAATGAATGAAACCAAGTGTAAGAGCTGATACCACTTGGTGACACTTTAAAGTCATTAATCAAGCATAGTTGAGACGTTGTTAAGAATAAGTTGAACTCAAAAGCATTAGTCAAAGTTATCCGATGGTAGTTTCACCGAACAAAACTTATTCAATTCATAATTCTATGTGCAGTAATTAGATAAACACTCTCACACAGGTTTTTCGTAACTTGTTCTTCCAGAATTTCCCTTGGAGAAATTCTAGCACCTTGTGGCCGTATTCTCTCAATCGTTCAAGTTGAGAATTACCTCGTCTATAAAAAAATATTCAGGTTTTAACACCATTTCCACTACAATTCGGGTCCCATTTCCTAATCAATAATTATAAGAGTAAAACCAAATCAGAACGTTTATGAAGCGTACCCATTTAGTGGTGAACTTAATGAACGATAAATAACTAACCACCATCTGTTTAGGCCATTCCATTTGAAATAACGAAGTGATATAAAGCCACCTCTCTTTAATATGGCATTTTAGCATTACAGCGTTTACCGCCAATTGGATTGCGGCATTAATTTCTCCCTGCGGAACATTTTCCGTCGATCTACGTGCTTTTTAAACCGCCTCGAAACGGAGTTTATGGTATAAACGGAGACATTATTTTCGCATTTGTTGTACTGAATCTGGTCGAGATTGTCTGTGGTTAAGTGCTAAAAAACGTACGAAATAAATTAAGGGAAATCGTTATCTTGACAGCATCGATTACGTCGTAATGCCACCCTAATGTGAAAAGGGTTAGTAAAGAGAATAGTGTGGAGGGATTAGTGACATTGTTCAAGAACCGGAAGTGCGTGTAGGATTATAAACTGTTCTAATCCAACCGTGTTTAGTGCACGATTAGCTTAATTCCTGAGTTACTTTACCCTTCGTTGGTAAATTGGGATAAACTGTACCTAACCGATTTTTTGAGTGCAATCCTTCAATTAAATGTTTGATTATTATAGGTTTATATATTTATTTATCATCCAAATGTAATAGATTCGATAATAAATAGATCAATTTCCGAACGTAAATTATGGCTGCGATCAGTCGCAAACAAATGCTGTATTGCTGTAAAAAAGCTTCCCAACTTGCTCTCATGAGATTCAATCCTCTCTTGTTCGTGTTGGAATAGAAAAATTCATTTGGTGTAGATTTCGGAAGGCTGAGGATTTCTTTGACACTTGGCACTGCTTATCAAACGTCTATGTCGAGAAAGTTTTTTAGGCAATTGACTTAGTGGAGTACATTGCATCGGATAGACGAAAGTTGTCCAGATGTATTGGTTTAAAATTGTCAATTTCTGCACAGGACGAAGCAATGGTAATTGGCAATGTTAAAAAACCTCAGCGAAATCCTACATATTCGAGTGATTTTCGGTCAATAATTCTCTTGAAAACTCTGCGAAAAAGGGATCGGGCGTAAATTACTTGGGTCATCATCGGGACCTGATTTATAATTAAGAATAGTTCGGCATTTCCGGAAGAGTTTCGGAACGACTTGACGTCTCAACATCAGACTACCAGCGCTTCGGTCGCTGCTCTGTTTTTGATCAAGCAAAGTGCAATATTATCCGGTCCGGGTGCAAAGTCCATAAAAGTTCCTTGCATGGCATCTTCGACTCTTTCCGCTGATACTTTGCTGCCGAAGTTCTTATCGAGGTTTTCTTTGTCTCCTCGGCGAAGTTTTGTGTCATAAGACAAACGAATGTTATTATTAGACATAGACCATCTCATTGAGAAAGCCTCCCCTAAATGACAAGGAACGAACTTTGCATCATTCATAACTTTACAAACAACCTTTTTGCGCCCGTATTAATAGTCAAATTGCGCCAATTCATATTGTTATTTTTTGATCTCTTCGTTTGGTTAAGTTTGTCACGTACATTTTTATCAATTTCAGATTATTACAAATTGTGTTACAGTTTCTTTCTAGAATTTTTAATCGATAAACAATCTACAAAACAGTTTTCGATTCCAAATCGAAATTTTTTGAATTCTGAATAATTCGAACACTGTTTTCTAAATTATTTATCGATTAAAAATTCTAGAAAGAGAATGTAATACAATTTATTGATAATAAACTAAAATTGATAAAAATGTGGAACTCAAAAAAAGATAACAATTGCATTATTCACAATTTCGCTCTAATAAATTAGTTAGTTTTGCGTAACCGTATTTTTCCTATTGCATATTCGTAATGAAGGTAAAATAAGCTTTCCAACGATGTATTCCCTATGTTGCCATTAAAAAAAAACAAAATGGCGGCCGTGTCAAAAACCATACGGGACCAAAATTTTCTTTCCATGCTAGAATATGCACAAGCACATCTTATTTAAGTCTTTCAAACCGATATCTCCAACCGTTTTCGCGCCAGCGCTTTGTTACCATCTTTATTAGCCACTCGGTATAAGTAAATACACGTAAATCTGTAAATGAGAGCGAGTTTGACTACGCAGGAGGTTGTCGATGCACCATTTTGAACTAATACCTTCGTGAATGATCGAATATGCCATATTTGAGTCATAATGTTTAGCAATTAAGGTAGAATCGTCCGCGTACAATATGCAACGCGCATTTACTGGCAGAGATGCTGGTAACGATAAATATAATGAACTGATTAATGCCTGAAGGGCCTCCCTCTACTCGTAATATGCTTCTATACCAGGTACGGTACTTTGGTCATTTGGTTAACCCCTTCAGAAGGAAATGGTGGTCTCCAACAACATACGCGGTTCAAACTCGATCATAATTTAACCGAGATGGTAAAGATTCTGAGTAGGTTCACAAATTACAATCGCAAATAATCCCGAAGGGGCAAGATGGTTATCAAACTATAATGCTAAAGAATTACGGAAGCTGTCCCTTATGAGGATGTTAGGTTTCCTTCATGTCCCATTCGGCACAATAGCCGCTTATTATCAGCAGGTGGAAAAATTAATAAAATGCATCGGCCCCCTAGACGACGCTGAGCTTAATCCAAGGTTAGGGAAACTTGTAGGTCGAATAGAAATATATAAAGGGTGGCGCAATGGGTATTGACGATTTCTGAGACGCCACTGTCCGAATATGAGTAAAGTGGGGAGGTTAATCAACCGCTTAAAATATTCCTCATGTAATGCAGTTTAGTAGCCATGATTAACTGGCCAGTGAATCAACGCAGTTTTTGCGGTAAAGCGTATCACCAATCGGAGTCGGTTATTGAGGTCCAGCGATAGTTTCGGCGCGAATCAGATTTAACCAGCCCTGACTTTTTCTTATGGGGATATTTGAAGGCTAGGGTTTTGGAAAACAGACCTCAAACGCTAGAAGCTGTAAAAGGCAACATTACTCCCGAAATCAGAGCCATA
Source organism: Photinus pyralis (assembly GCF_008802855.1). Lineage (NCBI taxonomy): Eukaryota > Metazoa > Arthropoda > Insecta > Coleoptera > Lampyridae > Photinus > Photinus pyralis. The sequence continues at coordinate 24,835,132 of NW_022170819.1, read as the reverse complement.
AACCAAGAGATGCTGCTACGAGTTATAGAGAGTTTTTTTTCATTCGCGACTGCAAGAATGTTTAGACAAACGTGGTGGCCACTTAAAAGACATTGTTTTAAAAAAATAAAATTTGTTGTAAAACTGCATTATATGTGTAATAAAAATATTGTAACGTTTTTTTATAACTTCGGGTTCGATTTATATCAATATTTATTAAACAGAACTAAAACACTATAAAATCCGTACAATTTATATCGATTATTTATATCACTCACACGTCGCAATTTATATTTCCGCGCTCGATGTTTACGTACTCGTTCTCGGTAGTAGACTGCCGCGATGTTCGGTCCGCAACCATTTATACACGCAAGCAATGTAAGTCCAGTACATTCTCGAATACGCGTAGAAAATTCCAGAGTGCCAAAGGCGACGTCATGTCTGCAGCATTTCCGTTACACTGCCCCCTTCTTAATTCTGGACGTCTCGTTCAGAAACTGCGTTAGTATTACTTTTTAATGCCTCGTGTCGGAATCTGCAGTCAGAGCCTGCTCGACAAACACCTTTCTTGAAAAAGTAACAGTCCACAGTTTTGCGGAGGGTCGTCCCCTGTGGGTTGAAGCAGCATACTGTAATTCGAACGCTAGTGTTTCTAAAAATCACTTCGATCATGGTTCGCACTATCTTCCAGTCCAACCCATCTAAACCACATCCAATCTTCGGGATCGCCAAGCTATTTATGTCATAGTATGCCATGAGTTTCCTTAAGCTTTTTAAAGCAGACCAGAGGTTTTCATAGGTGGGTTTGCCTTCTGACGTTTTCTTTGAAACCAAGTAGAACAAAGAGCGTTGACTATCTTCCAAGCGCAGTACTTTACCCACTCGTGGTCTTTGCTTTAACAACTCGTCATTCTTCCAAATCTTTTCCGGAATACGGAAGCTATACCTCTACCCATGCGAAGGTCTTCGGCGACACAATGGGCGATGGAAACGTTAACCGGAAGCTCAAAAATATTTTGACAAATTTCCTGAGTAACGCCAAATCGAGCTTTCTTCCGCTGGGCGTAATTTGACATAAAATCGTTAAAGTTTGGCTCGATCCCAAAGCTGCGTTCCTCTTCTCGAATACCTCTAACTTCTTCGTTGTTGTTGGATCCGGCATATCGTGCGAGTCGATTAATGTGGACAACTTTCGGTTTTCGGTGGTTCATTCTGATACGATATATCACGTCATTTATTTTCTTGATCACCTCATACGGACCTTCCCATTGTCTTTGTAGCTTGGGAGAAAGACCCCTTCGTCTCTGTGGATTGTGCAGCCATACCAGATCTCCAGCTTCAAAAGTTTCATTGACCGAGCGGAGGTTGTATTGATTTTTCATGCGATCGCTGGCAATCTGAATATGACTTCTAGCCAAGTCGTGAATATCGTTCATCTTCGCCTTTAGTTGGTCAACATAATTTTCACCTGCGACATATTCTTCATGGGGTTTACGCCCAAACTCGAGATCACATGGAAGGCGTAGTTCACGACCCAACATAAGGCAGGCAGGAGTCTGACCCGTGGTCTCGTTGACGGCTGATCGATATGCCATAAGGAACAGGTGGAGGTACTGGTCCCAATTTTTCTGATGTTCTGCCACGACTTTTGAAAGATATTTACCCATCGTTCGATTCATTCTCTCCACCATTCCATCTGACTGAGGATGCAAAGGTGTTGTTCTTGTTTTATTGGCTCCTACCAATCGACAAACATCTTGGAACAAAGCCGATTCAAAGTTCCTTCCTTGGTCTGAATGGATTTCTATAGGAATACCAAAACGTTTAAAGAACTCCTTTACCAACACTTCTGCAACTGTTGCTGCCTCTTGGTTTGGAATAGCGTAAGCTTCAGTCCACTTTGTGAAATAATCCATAGCCACTAGGATATATTTATTTCCGCCATCTGTCTTGGGAAACGGTCCTGCGATATCGATAGCAACTCGTTCCATCGGACTACCAACGTTATACTGCCTCATGGGTGCCTTCTTCTTGGAAACTGGTCCGTTTCCAGTAGCACATAACTCACATTTTTGACACCATCGCAGGACATCTTCTTTACGGTTGACCCAATAGAATCGCTCACGTACCCTTTGCAACGTTTTCGTGATACCAAAGTGTCCTCCGGAAGCGCCGTCATGCAATTTTCGCAATACTTCTGACACTTTGCTTCTAGGTACTACTAATTGCAGCGTCGATTCGGTGCCATCTTCACTTTCAAGGGTCCTATACAACAGGTTGTCTTTCAGAGTCAGGCTATTCCATTGGCCCCAATAACTCTTTACTTCAGGACTTGTGGCACTAATGTCTTGCCAGTCTGGTCTTTGTCCGTGGCGCATCCAATTCAGAACAGTTTTTAAACTTGGGTCGTTTTCTTGGGCCGTTTTGATTTCGTTTGGCTTCCATTCCTCACTCTCTACAGTTGTTCGCCGCAGATGGCCAATCTTGTCTTCTATTTTAGAACAATGTGTGCAGTTGTCCTTGCACGGTCTTCTTGACAAAGCGTCTGCATTGTTGTGAACTTTTCCAGCCCTGTGTTCAATGTCGTAGTCATATTCCTGAAGACGTTCTAACCATCTTGCCACCTGTCCTTCTGGGTTTCGGAACTGCAAGAGCCACTTTAGCGCTGCATGATCTGTCCTTATCAGGAACTTGCGGCCGTAAAGGTACTTATGGAAATGTTCGCATGCCTTTACCACACCCAGGAGCTCTCGCCTAGTCACACAATAATTCCTCTCGGGTTTCGACAGTACTTTGCTGAAATAGGCAATGACTCTTTCCTGTCCGTCTTGCAATTGAGAGAGAACAGCTCCAATGGCGGTGTTACTGGCATCGGTATCTAGCACAAACTTTCCTTCATTTCTGGGGTAACCAAGGATAGGTGCGCTAGTAAGAGCTTGCCGGAGATGTTCGAAAGCTCTTTGACAGTCTTCACTCCATTCGTACTCATTGCCCTCTTCTGTCAACTTTATTAATGGTTGGCAATGTTGGCAAATCCTTTCACGAATCGTCTATAATAGGTGCACAAACCGAGGAAACTTCGAATCTCGTGCTTGTTCTCAGGAATCGGCCACTCTTGAATCACTATAATCTTCTCTGGGTCAGCTGTAACACCATCACGAGATACGATGTGCCCCAAATATTTAACTTCTTTTTGGAACATAAAGCATTTCTTGGGACATAGTTTTAAATTGGCCTCTCGTAATCGTCCAAACACCTCTCTCAGGTTCTTTAGGTGTTCTTCAAAAGTTTTTCCTACGACAATTACATCATCCAAATATACCAGACATGTCTGCCACGTTAGTCCCCTTAGAACTGCCTCCATAAGTCTCTCAAACGTCGCGGGGGCATTACACAATCCGAAAGGCATTACTGTGAATTGCCGAAGTCCAGAGCCTATAGAAAACGCGGTCTTCTCTCGGTCTGTCGATTCCATCCCCACTTGCCAATAATCACTCTTTAGGTCGAGTGTGGAAAACCATTGAGCTCCGTATAGAGTGTCCAAGGTGTCGTCTATTCTTGGCAGTGGATAGCTATCTTTCTTGGTGACCGAATTTAATAGACGGTAGCCAACGCAAAATCTTGTGGAGCCATCCTTCTTCTTTACAAGCACTATCGGTGATGACCAAGGACTATTCGATGGCTCGATGACACCTTGTTTTCTCATGTCTCTAATAATCTCCTCAGCTTCGTCTCGTTTAGCCAAGGGGAGTCGCCTTGGCTGTTGTCTAATCGGTTGGGAATTGCCAGTATTTATTTTATGGGTGACTATGCTTGTCTTGCACTTGTCCTGGTCGTTTACCGCGAACACATCTCGAAATTCCACAAGCATATTTTTCACCGTTTGTCGTTGTCTATTGTCCAAATCTGGAGTGTTTTTAATGACCATATCTATCAGCTCTCTTGGATACTTTCCTTTAGATAGATTTTCCGATTTCACAGAGCGAATAGCCGAGATTGGCACACACTGTCCAACTGCAGTTCGTTTGCTTAGCTTAACAGGACTATCTTTCAAATTCATAATTCGAATCGGAACGTCATTTTGAACTTTTACCAGAGCCCTAGCCACTAGAAATTCCTTTTGGTTTAGTGCTTCGACTATCCGTAGGCTTCCCTGGCGACAATATCCATCTAAAGTGGTCATTATAATTTTTTCACTAAGTCCGGGTATAATGACGTCATGAGTGGTTAACAGGCGGATGACATCTTCTTTGTCTTCATGGAAAGGGAGTTCTTCATCGCCGACCTTTAACACGCCCTTTTTCACGTCTAACACAGCTCCGAGTTTCTTAAGAAGATCCATCCCCAAGATGAATTGATCAGAAATATCAGCAATTAGCACCTGGTGATTGATGGTGGTCTTTCCGATGGTGACAGACATTTGTATTTCTCCGTGCGTTTTTATTCTTTCACCAGTTGCTGTTTTTAACTGCACGGTCGAAGATGAGATCCGAGAATGATTCTTCAATAACTCTGGTCTTGCAATAGTTCTTGTTGCACCTGTGTCTACTAGCAAGGATCTGTCTTCTCCATTAACTCGGCCGTCGATGTACAAACTCAGAACTTTTCCAGACGACGAAATGTTTACAGTGAAGATCGGGGCTTTGTTTCTGCAGGTCGATGATAGCCCCTTCCTGTCGACCTTTCTTAGTTTTCCGACTGCTGCAATGGTTTTTGGCAGTTGCGGCGAACGTGTCCAATCTCGCCGTGGTTCACGTTTCTTTACCAGTGACTGTATTGCTTTATTGATTTTTTCTTCCACTACTTTACTGACCTTTTCTTCAAAACTTCCAGAGCCACCTTCCTCTTCGATTGTTCTTACCCGGCTGTCACTGCGAGGTTCCACCATACGTACTCGCGCACTTCCATGACTAGCTTTCTTGGCGGCTTCGAATTCTAACACATGGGCCAAAGCTTTCTCAATTTTGTCGTGCCTAGCCAGTCAACTACAATAAATGTTCGAAGTGTCCTCCTTGACACTCTAAGCAATAACCTAAGCGATTTCGAAATTCTTCAACGGTATTCCGTAAAAAAGTAGGGTTCAATTCATTACATGCTGTAAGTATCCGGTTCTTTAACCCTTGGAGATTTTGTATAGGCACATTATTATAAATTTTGGACTTCAGGTAACCCCAAAGAAAAAAATCATTGGGTGACAAATCGGGTGATCGTGGTGGCCAAGCGAACGGACCAAATCTTCCTATCCACCGAGCCGGAAATGTGACATTAAGAAAATGGGTAATTGGTTGCGTCGAATGTGGTGGAGCTCCATCCATTTGAAACCATGGCTGATCAACATTCATTTCTCGTATTTGGGGAATAATTCGACTTCGAAGAAGGTCTAAGAACTTGATAGCATTAAGATTTCCGTCAATAAAGAACGGTCCGATAAGCACATCATCAATTATTCCTGCCCAAACATTAACTCTTGCGTTATATTGTGTGTGGGTTAAATTTTGTAAGTGGTTATTAGTTTGTGTCCAGTATCTGTTGTAGTTAAAAAAGAATAATTTGTAAGATTGTAGATAATACAGATGGATACACACCGATAATTTTGTGAATTTACTGTCCCATTCAAAGAAAATGATGCCTCGTCCGTAAAGACTATTTTTCTTAATATTTCGGCATCTTCATTAATCATATTAATAATAATATTTCACAAAAGTCTGTGCGTTTGATTTTGTCCTCAGGGTGTAATTGTTGGTGGTTGCTAAATTTATAACTTTTATATTTAATAGTATATTAAGTATGGAGAACGGTAAGGGATTTTTACCGTTCGAAGACAATTGTTTGGAGGAGGAGCGAAGCGACGACTCCAATTATTGTCTGAGAACGGTAACCCTTAACGTTCGACGTGCTTATAACATTTTTTGCGCGATCGAAATTAAAATTATGCAACCAATATAAATATGCACTAAGAAATTAACGAGCAGAATAAATCGAAATGATCGAAGTGGTATGGGGTACATCACTAGGTAACCAGTTTAAATGTCAAAATTGAAATTAATAATTTCATAAAAATGTGCATGTGTCTGATGTAGTTTACTAGCTTTGCACTTCCTTTATGACTTTATGAGCGTCTTGTTATAGGAAACAACAGCACAAATTGTACGTTTAATGTACCTAACAATAATTAAAGATTAAATGTAATGTAAGACTGTTGATTTTTAAAAAGGCGTCGGTAAGTATTTTTGCTGTTCTGTTTTTAGATCGGTAAGTAATTTTGGCGTCGTCGTAATCATAGCAACTGGTAAATTCTACGTACTGTCATGGAAACACCCATGGTAAATAGTCAGAAATGACCGATCGCGCAAAAAAGATTTTAATATCTTAAAGACAGAGCTTCTCGAAATTTCAAATTCTTCCGCTATTAACTTCAATGATGCCATAGGGCTTTCTTCTGCATAACACAAAATGTTTAATTGTAATTCCTCATTGAGGATGCGAGGAGTTTTCTTTCTTTTTTTGTGTAATGCCACACAACCCTCCGTATTAAATTGATTCACAGTTTTATGAATTGTGGAAATGGACGGTATCAGTTGTTCGGGATATTGTATTGAAAATAAGTCCCTAACTCTCCTAAAACTATTCTCACTTTTGTACCAATTTACAATTTGGATCTTCATCTCTAAAGTCAACATTTTATTTAAATTAAATTGGACGGCGGTATTTTTAAAAATGTGACAGGTGACAATTGTACCTACTACTCATTTGAACTACTCAATAGATTGATGTGTTTTTTTTTTAATCGAATATAGGGAGGGAAATTACATTGCGTGTAAAATCCTATGTTCTCATTTAAAAAAAATTCACTGTATATCGCAATGAGAGATTATTTATTTATTTATTTATTTATTTATTTAACGGAAATACCATTTTTACAAAGAAATACAAAACATAATATCTATAGCAAAATGTAATAACAAGACGAAGTGTGACTATAAATCAAAATTACTGATAAACTTAACAAAAAATATTTTAAATAAAAATCAAGTGCATTATATTGAAAAAAAAGGAATGGTAAATTTCATTGTTTCTAAAAACCCTTAAGTAAACACCTACGTAAAAAAGAATACAAACCCAAATTATACTGTTAACCGTTGTGTAACATCAGCTTCCTTCGGAATTCGATAAATGTAGTACCAAAAAAGTTAATATATATTAGTACATAGTACATTTGCGGAATTGCACATTCTTACTAGAGGAGAGTATTGTCCGTACATTGTTCTGTGGAAGGGAACATGGAATAATTGTATATTACGTAAAGTTCTGGAGGGAACGTTTAAGCGTGACAATAAGTATGGGCAATCTATATCAGAGTTAACTAATTTAAATAAAATGTACACATCTGCAAACTTCCTACGGGTACTTAAGGATTGTAAGTTCAAAATACACTGTATTTCTTCATAAGAAAAATCGTTACTATGTATTGCTATCTTTAATTTAAATGCCGCATATCTAAGAACTTGTGTTGAATGGACTCAATTCTATGGATGTACTTATCAAAGTGTGGGGACCAAACAGGAGAGCAGTACTCAATATTGCTCCTTACTATCGAGCAGTACAACGACCTTATCGTCTGTATGTGTGTAAAATGGGCCGTAGTGCACTTCAGGAAACCAAGTTTTTGTAGAGCTTTCGAAGTTAAGTTATTAATGTGCTGATGAAATCTTAGGGCCGGGTCAAGAGTAACACCAAGGTCAACAATTGTTGAAACAGAACACAAGGAGACATTAACTATCATATAATTGAACAGATAGGGCCTAGGGATTCGATGAAAACGCATCACACAGCATTTAGAAAAGTTGAGGCACATATCATTATTTTGGCACCACTGTAGGACTTCATTTAGAGAAGATTGGAGCGTTATGGCATCTGAAGCGGACCTTACAATTGAATACAACTTAAGGTCATCTGCAAATAGTAAAAATTTTGAATTTCTACAACAACTAGAAATATCATTAATAAAAATATTAAACAGTAGCGGGCCTATATGTGACCCTTGCGGAATTCCCGAAGTTATTGGTATTGCGTAGGAAGTAAATTGCTTTATTTTAACTATTTGCTGACGCCCTGACAAATAATTAGTAAACCAGTTTAACAGCGGATTTTTTATGCCATAACTTGATGATTTATTTAGTAAGAGTTGGTGATTAACTCTATCGAACTCCTTTGTAAAATCCGTGTATATGAATCTGATTTATGGCTCAGTGGTAGAGCATTGGGTTATAAATCCGAAGGTCGGGTGTTCGAACCTGGGTTGAGGTGAATTTTTCATCTGTGGCGGAGATGGAAATTACCTTAGACCAGTTCCGAGCATTCTACCAGCTACTCCGAATTAGGTTTTCCTGCAGTTTTCCTAATTCGTAAGGTAAATACCGGAGTAGTATAGACCAACTTAAGACCTTCTGCAGAGGCACCTCTAAATAGCATTGTGCGGGTCACTCTGTAATTGGGCGCATGCCTGTTGAGGGCCCAAAACAAGAGAGGGATAAAATAAAACTTGGTGACCGTTCTCTAACGCTTTTAAAATATATTGTTGGTAAACTAGCAAGTTTGTACATGTAGATCTGCCTTTCGTAAAACCATGTTGCTCTTCAGTTATAATATTGCTAAATAAAGGGGTGATTTTATCAACTATAATATTTTCAAAGATTTTTGGAATTATATTTAAGATTGAAATTGGGCGATAGTTACGAATATTAGATTTGTCGCCTGATTTATGTATGGGTGTGACATAGCTCACTTTCCAGGTATCGGGAATGTAGCCGGTTGAAAGCGTCTATATCATGGTTCCTAACCTTTGCACTATTTTATGTCACGGAATCGTGACTTAAATCCTTTGGTGGCCCGCAGGGTACTTACCGTACCTTGCGAAACAATACAATATGAAAAATAAAGGCCCAGCATTTCAAGATTAACACTATACTTCGAGGTGTCGCTAGAGGGTACGAATGATTGCTGGGCGCAGCTCCCTTCAGAGAATTATTGACTTAAAACCCAACTTATCACTAAGGAAATATAATGAAAGAAATAGAAGAAAAGCAAGTTTTACCTTCGTCTGGTGATTTAATTTATGAAATAGTAATTCAAACTTAAATCATTAATGCGACTCATAAGCAGTGTTGTGTCCTTTTCGTGTCTTCTGTCTTTAGATCTCATTCATTTTTTTCCTACCTTTAGTAAAGACTAGGATTGCTTTTCTTTAAGGCAGATTATTGTGAAGCGTCCGGTCCTTTAAATTGCACAAGGATCTCACGACGTAAGTAAAGGCACCTTTAAGGCTTTTAAGATAACCTTGAATCTCTCCTATCATTTTCAATGTAAGTTTACCAAGAAATCGTCCTAAACTATCATCTACTCCGTAAACATTATGCATAATAACCATAATAGAAATAGTATCAGACCTCGTGACCTTTTGGCTAGGTCAAACATGTTAAATTGGTTTTATCGTAAAAGTGCTATAATAATGTCTGCCAAGATGAATGACACTGGAATTTTTTGGGAGCTCACAAAACAGCCCAAAAATCTGCAACAATGTAGGATTAACAAAACCGATTTTAATTAAGTTGTAAGATTCTAATGGCCACCTTAAACAGCCGTCTTTGTTGCAAATAATCGATAATTAATCAATCGTTCTATAGGTAATTTTTTACAACAGCGACCCTATGAACCATTGGCTAGTGTTGGTGGTTCAGAAGCAGTATAAATAAGTATAAAATGGATCTATGACTTATTAGCAATTGAGTTTTGCAACATGAAGGCCAATATTCTGTGTTTTGTGTTCATTTGGTGCGTCGTTCAGGTGAGTTGACTACTTCCGAGTAGCTGCCTAGTCATTGTACTGATTAGGTGACGTCCTCGGAGTTTCCCGATGAACTAATAGAGGACTACATGCGCGAGTGCATGGACGAATTAAAGCTCGATAAATCTGTTTTATCCAAAATGTTCGATGAAAAATTCAGGATGGTCCATGTGGACGAAGATGGAAAGAAGCTGCTAGAGTGTGGAATTAAAAAGGGTGATCTTATTTCTGCCGATGGTAAGATGAACAAGATAATGCTTATGAAGGACATTATCAATACTATCCGTCTCCTGGGGAAAGGCGATTCTGAGAAGATGGCCGAGGAAGTTTACAAAAAGTGTGATGAAGGGAATGCGGACGACGATCACATCGAGCGGATTAGACACTGGAGTAATTGCGTTCTTGACGAAATAGATAAGATGTAAGCGTTTCTGTAGAATAATGCATTACCTAGTAACAATACTGCTAGAGGCTTTGTTTATGAAGTAATAATTTTATCTGTTTGATAGTGACAAGTGTGTAGAATACGTTGAATCAATAAAAAGTTTAATTTGTCACCCTCTGATTACTACGAAACCGTGTTTTTCAACTCAAACACGTTGTTGGAGCCATATTCTTTACATATGAAACAAGACTATCGCATCCGTACCGAAAATTTCTCTTTTTCTCAGATGAATTTATGGATAACCCATAGGATACTTATCCTATTTATCAATTAACGGACGAAAACGATATTCATTCATCCACCCTTTAGACTTGAAGACGAGAAAGTATAAGGTGTGTCTTTAATGCAATGGATTTAATCGGAAACTTTCACCTAAAATGGTTTTTCAGAAGTTTTTCTCCACTAGTCTTTGGCGGGAGACGCTATTTACTGCTAGGTACCAAAACCAGTGCTTTTTTTTAATGAACAGTAAGGACTTTTAATAACTTAGTCCTGAAAGAGACCTGTAAAATTTCACCGGGAGACGAAAATATTACCGGCGTTTCCAAGAAACACTATTTGAAAATTGCACATTTCTCCAAACTATAAAAATAAAGGTAATTTAAGAACATTTTGTTGTAGTATTGCCACTTGTTGTCGATACATGGGTGACGGTGATACATTGGGTGGTTTGTTTTGATATGCAAGTGTTGTTTGTGTACTGTAAATGAATTATGACCACATGGGAGTAAACATTGTGATAAACGGTTGAAAAGTACCAACACTTTGCTCTATTTTGAATAGGTCAGCGGCGATAACCACTATCTGCAGTATTATTACATAGAATTACAAAATATTTGTAAAGATTTCCAAAAACCCAACGGATGACAGCGTGATTGTTACACAACAAAAGTGTATAAATAGACAAAACGAAACTTTTTGATGTTATTAGTAACTGTACCACCGGAAATGAAAACTACCTCATTGTGTTTTGTGCTCCTTTTGTGTATCGTGCAGGTAAGATCCATACACAACTTTCTTCAAACGGCTGGTCAACTTGAACAATTTCCTAGGTACTTTCTGTGGAGTTCCCCGACGAACTGATGGACAATGCTGCCCACGAATGCTTGAAAGAACACAACGTCGATAAGGAGGTGCTTTCGAAATACTTAGATGATAAATTTAGAATGCATGACTTGGACGAAATGGGAAATAAGCTAATGAAGTGTACATTTGAAAAGAGGAAGTATTACTCTCCTGATGGTGGGTTAAATAAAGAAGAGATAATTAAGGATCTTGTAAAGTTGCTTAAATTTGTCGTTAAAAAAGAAGGGACGGACTATGAAGCGCTGGCCGAAAAATTCTACGAAAAATGTGACGAAGTAAAGGATGCCGACCAAGTGGAACACATGAAAAAGTGGAATAACTGCCTGGTGACAGAAATTGAAAAGATAAATTAAGCAATTATAGTAATAACAATAACAGTGTAATTATAAAATAAATAATAAAAAAAATAATAAAATAAAAAACGAGTCACGTTGAGAATTTTTACATCCGACAACCCCATTCTAAGCTTACAGAAATTAGATATTTATGGTCAGCTTTGTTTATCACTGATAACAACAGGAAAGACATGTTTGCGAAGGAATGGACAACATCCACTTAAAAGCGTCAAGCCAGTGACAAACCTGCCTTACCTATTGTTATCTCTTTCTGGCGCAGTAATCCCCCAACCGTACCCTCGGCAAAGGAGGACTGGATAGTTCTTTCTCTATTACCCTTGAAGGAAGAATACTCTCATAGCAGTGTTTAGAAAAAGGTAATGAATCTTCGTATACTGGGGGTATTCTATAGCACGCGGCACCCATACCCTCCAGTACTACGTAAGTTTTGGGCAGTACGGAATCCCCCCTCGACAAAGGAGGACTGGATAGTTCCTTCTCTATTACTCTAACACTCTCGTAACAGTGTTTGGAAAAAGGTAATTGAATCTTCGTATACTGTAGGGTATACTCACCAGTAGCACGCTTTCACCAACGCTTGATGATAATTTTCAAGAAAGAACTGCGGAACTTAGAACCATGGTACGACCGCCCTTTCCCAAAAATGGGAGTTATGAGGATACGTTCCAGTTACTCACTGGTTTCCTCGCCGTGTAACGCTTTTTTCTCTGCTTTCAACCTGCTTTAACATTTTCGGCATTTAAATATACGTTTCAGATACTATTAACGCTATCGATATTTTTTGTGTGAATTCGTTCACTTCGAAGTTCATTATTCTGCCACTAGAGGGCACGCAAAGTATCTTTCTGCATTTCAACAATATTGATCGATTTCTCCTTCCTAGGTCTTTTGCTATCGAATCCTGTAGAAGAACGAGAGTTGTTGTGGCTTACATTTTATATGTTGACGATTTCCATCATACCTTTAAAGGGATTAAATGCTCGTTTTAAAAATTTCTAGTTCGACGAAATTTGATGTCGAGGGTTTTCAACATTGAAAATCACGATTCTAAGATAAGTTTTTGAAAATTCAAAGAAAGGCATTTTAATTTCTATTGGACATGTTCAATCCCGGTATGAGATCTAGTGGATTTGGGGTAAAATGTAAGGTGGTAAACCGTAACTTTTACCAAAATTCTTCAAAGCTAATTAAATGCTCTTCCGAAAATTACAAAAATACTAAAGGCTGCTTTAGAGAGGTTTTTGAAGATCTCCTGAAATAGGTATTTTGAAGAGGAAAATTATGCAGAGAGTGCTTCGGAGGTTAGTAAGTGTCTCATAAGGTTCCTTAAAAACACTCTATTATGGGTTTCCAGTAAAATCTGTAGAAATTATACAGAGTTCATGAAAACTTTGGAGAAATTGGTAAGAAGTAGCTGATCGATCGTAGCTTTTGTGACATTCTACGCTTGACGTGTTGTGGTGTTTCAAAGAACATTGTATTGTGTTTTGGTAGGTTAATAAAAGGAATTAAGAGTTGCATTTTTGTCGTTTGTCATTGCGTAGAGCACTCCTAATTAAGCTGTGTTTATTCTACAATCTAAAACCGTGTGAAAAGCAGATCTAGAAAAGCGACAGAACGATTTGACCCCACGGAGTCAATGGATTTGACTCAGTTGACTCAATCAATAGGGCTGTTAAATGTGGCATATAGGTCAACCGAATCGGTCCAAGTGCTTTCCAGTTGCCGTGGACACAGACAGACAGACAGATCGACTCCCCTATAATAAAGCTAACATCCCTTTGCCCTGCCGCTTTATAATGTCTACTAGTGAACACGAACATATTTTCTGGGATTAAAAATATAAAAACGAGGAAGTTCTGTAGAACATTTGACCTGTTCCACAAAAGAATTTGAAATCTTTGAAAAAGCACAACATTATCCCGTATCAATAATCAATAATCTTATCCCCAACGAGCAATTAATGAGTCTTCGAAAACACTTTGTTTTAAAGGAAAGTTCTTCAAATACGGAATGATACACCAATGCCAATTGATCGACTATGGATTGATTATTAAAAGGCCCAAACCTTCGTATACCGCGACCCAATGTATTGTTTCATAATAAGGTTGTCCACCCATTGTGTTGAATCTTCACTCCCCAGTGTAGACTAAAGTTAACTGATCTGTATGACCTTTAAAAGGACATTGTTGTCCATGGTGTAACATTTTATCTTTGTAACTCATTCAAAATAATATATGACGCACGTGATTATTTACAACACAACAGATATATATCGCAATGAGAGATTATGTCATGGTTCAGTATTTTATGTTACGGAATCGTGAAGCACTTAAATCCCTTGATGTCCCTCAGGGTACTTACCGTACCTTTCAATCAATTTCGAACTGATGATTTTTTGGTTTAAAATGTATGCTAAATCATACAATATTAAAAATAAAGGCTCAGCATTTCAAGATTAACACTATACTTCGAGGTGTCGCAAGAAGGTAATGATTGCTGGGTGCAGCTCCCTTCAAAGAATTATTGACTTAAAACCCAACTTATCACTAAGGAAATGTAAGATTTTATCGTATGAAGGCAATTCAAGCTCGGAAGCTCTTGGGGAAATACGGAGCAGAGGAAAGAGTACTTCTGTAGAAAAGTTTACTATCTTACTAGATTTGTTAAAACAAAGAAAGGGGAGGGATGCGACTGGGCACAAGAGGTTAGTGGAAGTGAGTGAGGGATATAAGTCAATATCCGCAGAAAATGATGAGAATGAAAAGAGAAGGCCGTGAAGTACGGGGGATAAATGAATGAAACGGATTTGAATGAAAGAAAAAGGAGCAAAGAAACTTTCACCTTCGACTGGTGAATTACGTGTAGCGATGGCTCAAAGTAAAGGTATCAATCAGGCGCTTGAGTAAAATGGAAATGGTTTGAGTTGCTTCTTTGTAGAATTGATTTCAAAGAGCTTTGTAGGTTTTTATTTCTTCTTCAACATATTAATAAAATTTTAATAAAACAAACAATTAAGTAGAATCTCCATAATTATTTTTTTAACAATTCAAATTCCCCAGCCAAACAGTTATTCCAGTTTATAAGCTGTTCGACTCGATCTTTTCCATTCACTTTTTCACAGTTTCCTTGAAGCTTCGCCGCCAATGCTTCGTAATCTTCCACTTCATGTTTAATCAAAAACTTGGCCCATTTTTCGATATCTTTAGTCATAACGTCCTTATTAAATTTTCCATCGGGTCCGTAGTAGTTACTCTTCTCAACTATGCACCCAGTTAGTTTGAGTCCATTATCGTCTAAATTGACGACTCTGAATGAGTCGTCAAAGTACCCATCCAATACCTTTTTGTCGAGCTTGTGTTCTTCCAAGCACTCGTGAATATAATCGTCGATTAGTTCTTCAGGAAATTTTACAGAAAGTACCTAAAGCATCGTTCATTAGGGACCCGAAAAAATGGTTTGTAGCCGACTCACCTGAACGATACACCAAACGAACACCAAACTCAAAACGTGCGCTTTCATTTTCGATGGCTCGGTTACTACCTTCAAAACATCACTTTGCGTGTATTTATAGAGTTTTGTGATGTAACATTCAAACGATAAATTTTAATGAGATATTTGGTAAGAATAATCTCTTATCACCTTTGTGTTTTGGAAGCCTTTCCCTCTCCGAAAAGATAATTGTACTTGACATTTGCTCCCACAAACTACAAAGTTTTCACAACTTTAGGTTTTGTAGGAGCAGAGGATAACTGAAATGATTGCCTGAAAATGGTAGGAGTGTTATACTATTATTTATTATTATTATTATTATCCAGGGTCAATAGTGTACTGTTCCACGCTATGAAGGTGGTAACCGCCAAGAATGCTAGCGGTACTCATTAAAGATAATTTCTGCGACTGAATCTAAAAGTTCGGCCTGCGGATTCTGTTTATATTTGATTCTTGAAACAGGACGTGTCAAATGCAGGTTTCGTTCCAAGTTAATTTACATTCTATGCACCAAGATATTGTAAAAGCTAAGATTAAGAATACTCTTGACACTTTCGATAGTGTCAACGCGAGGTGCGAGGTTTTTCTGCAATCGAAGGGGTTTACTATCCCTCTCTAAATTAAGATGATTGAATTTTCTATTTTGAACTTGTAAATTCCTTTTTTAGCGAACATTTTCTGTCTGTTCCACGCCTAGCCCTAACCTAAATTTCACTGTGACGTATGCACTGTACTGGAAATTTCTATTTCTCTGAAAAATGACTTCAAAACTTTCTTTTATAACTTGCTTGCTAGCAAAACTTTACTCCAAATCCAGTTTTGAATATATTACCTACAAAATCAGTAATGAAATCGATCCATTTTTTTGATTTACAGCTTTCACTATGAATTTTTGACTAACTAGCGAGATCAATTTTTTTTTTGCTAGTGACTCCTGGTGGCGCTCGAGACTACAACTAATTAATCTTACCGTTCCATTTCAAGTAATTCTGTATATATATAAAAATAAAGATTACGTAGAAAAATATAGGAATTATTAAAGTGATCATTCTTTTTGCACCGCTCGGTACTATTCACATTGAACTCGTTTATTTGGACATTTTTCATTAGTAAAATTAAAAACAACTTTAAATAGACAGCTTTTTCTTCTAACAATTCCAGTTTAATGAGTTCACTCAAATACATGCAATACCAACAGTTCCAATTTGCCCAGAGGTTAGAGGAACTGGTCCGAATATGGGCTATGCACATAATATGGGCCACCAGATAATAGGTCCTAACGCAATCAGCGCCATCTGCTGTAAGCCCCTTAAGAGGTACCTACTAATAACACTATCATTTTACAATTATGGTGTTGTTTCCAGCTATATCTATTGTGGCGCAGTGCTCTCGTGAGTGTTTCAAGATTATCATTATTTTCTAGGTGAGTCGTTTACTAAGAGATTCTAGAAGTTTTAACATCTATTTTGATTACGATCGCTGCATGCGCTTATTGTTTTAGAATGTATCTTCCTTCTGTTCAAACGATTTCGCGTTTATGTTACCTCAAAAAAACTTACGTCAGTTTCTTCCACAACGTACAATGTGGTTAATATGGGCCCCTCGTGAGGTCTAAATATGGGCCAGGGCCCATATTAGGACCAGAGTCTGAAATTGAAACCTTTTTTCAGATATTATGCCGCGTCAAAAATCTAAGTACGTAGCGAAGAATGTAAGAAAGAAATGGGATTCTACGAAAATGTTAAATGCCTTAGAGGCAGTCAACACGAACAAAATGGGCAATCAATCCAGAAGACGCCCAAACGACCATGTGTTAAGCCCCCGCAATTGCCAAAGTCTAGAGTAAACTCTAACAATTCAAAGAAAAGAGCGAAGAGGCAAGAAGAATCGGAAAGTGACGAGGCCGAAACATAAAATGAACAATTCATCCCAGAGGACGAAGACAGCGACTTGGAAAACATTGGCCAAAACCTTCCTGACGATGAAGATGCTGCGTGCATGTTTTGCGACATACACTTTTCCGAAAATCAAAAAGGAGAACTGTGGATACGGTGCCAGAAGTGCTTTCTATGGGCTCATGAACAATGTTCAGGGGCGGAAAAAGACTACTACGTTTGTGACTTTTGCCGTTAGCGGTATTTCTGGATTACAAATTTTATTTTTGTACTGAAAATAAAAGTTATTTTGCATTAGATAGCACAAAATTCCTTCTGTTTGTTCTCTCTCTGAATTTAAATTTTAACCCCAGCTAGGTATTTCGTTTGTAAACCCGTTTAGAGATGTAAGTCAGTCTTGTAGTAGATTTCTTATTACCTTAGTTCTTTATTTTCGCCACTAGAAGTCATTCGAGTGTTATGGATTTTTGATTACGGTCGTTCTTTGCTTCGCCAGTCGAGGTCGTGCAAATGTTTTCCATGATTTTATCCCTTC
Organism: Photinus pyralis; assembly: GCF_008802855.1. Classification (NCBI taxonomy): domain Eukaryota; kingdom Metazoa; phylum Arthropoda; class Insecta; order Coleoptera; family Lampyridae; genus Photinus; species Photinus pyralis. Next base: position 24,817,500 of record NW_022170819.1, on the reverse strand, counting down.
TTAAATTTTATCTTGCCAATGAGTTGCAGTTTCTAGCCCAGTGAAGATTATGCCGTCAGACAAAGGCTTTTGGTTTAGTGGCCACCATATTTCTGTAGAGTGGTTTCTCTTCTTCTTTTTGATGTCTGCGGTTGTGCTCCATTTGCAGGATTTGTATTTGCACATAATCAGTACTAGGTAGGTACATGTATGACGCAGTATTTTCCTTAATACGTAAAGTTTCTCTTACAATTTTCTCTTAAGTTCTCATCGTTCTTTCTTTTGGATTACCTTTTACGTTGTATTTACCTGGATATTACTTACTACGTACGCAGTTCGTAACTAACATCGAATTGATATTGCCTAACGCCACGTAATAGATGAGTTTCTACATTGCCGACCTGCAAAATTCTCATCAAAATCTCATTTTACCAACATTAACCTGGTGAACTTCATTCTATCGAAATTACTACCTATTTCCAAATTTATACCTAGAAATGTACCTACCTGCTTTGTTCTACACCCGGACATTTTTGAAATTATTTCTGAATAATAATAAATAAAATAAGAATATATTGTTATTTTATACTTCCTCAAAGGACTAAGTCCATTCAGAGATTCTTCCCGAGTTCTTAAGAAATTGTTCAAAAAATTTGTTCTTAAAAGCTAATTAAATGCTCTTCCGAAAATTACAAAAATAATGAAGGCTGTTTTAGAGACTTTTTAAAGATCTCCTGAAGTCTGCACGAATTCTTTAAGGACTCTACTGCTAAGGCGCTCATCAAACATTCCCACGATGACCTTTAAATATTTTTTAAATCAGAAATATAGGATACGGTGTGTTTATTTAAAATCATCTGAAGACCCTTTGAAGAGGAAGATTGTGCAGAGGGTGCTTCGGAGGTTAGTAAGTGTCTCATAAGGTTACTTAAAAACACCCTATTATGGGTTTCCAGTAAAATCTGTACATTGGTACATGAAATTTTTGGAGTAATTGGTAAGAAGTAGGTGATCGATCGTAGCTTTTGTGACAATCTACGCTTGACGTGTTGTGGTTTTTCGAAGAACATTGTATTGTGCTTTGGTAGGTAATAAAAGAAATTAAGAGTTGCATTTTTCTCGTTTGTCTGCGTCGAGTACTCCTAATGGAATTGTGTTTATTCTACAATCTAAAACCGCGTGAAAAGCAGATCTAGAAAAGCGACAGAACGATCTGACCCCACGGAGTCAATGGATTTGACTCATTTGGCTCACTCAATAGGCTTGTTAAATGTGACATATAGGTCAACCGAATCCAAGTGCTTTCCAGTTGCCGTATTCACAGACAGACAGGCAGATTGACTTCCGTATAATAAAGCTAGTATCCCTTTGCCCTGCTGCTTTATAATGTCTACTACTCAACACAAATACATTTTATGGGATTAAACATATAAAAACGAAGAAGTTCTGTAGAACATTCGACCTGTTCCACAAAAGAATTGGAAATAATCTTTGAAAAAACTCAAAATTATCCCGTGCCAAAAAAATGAATAATCTTATCCCCAACGAGCAATTAGTGAGAGTCTTCGAAAACACTTTGTTTTAGATCAAAGTTCTTCAAATACGGAATGATACACCAATGCCAATTGATCGACTATTATATTATATTATATTATATTATATTATATTATATTATATTATATTATATTATATTATATTATATTATATTATATTATATTATATTATATTATATTATATTATATTATATTATATTATATTATATTATATTATATTATATTATATTATTTTATATTATATTATATTATATGGATTGATTAATAAAAGGCCCAAACCTTCTTATACCCGAGACCCAATGTATTGTTTCATAATAAGGTTGTCTTACTCCACCCATTGTGTTGAATCTTCACTCCCCAGTCTAGACTCAAGTTAACTGATCTGTATGACTTTTAAAAGGACATTGTTGTCCATGGTGTAACATTTTATTTTTGTAACTCATTCAAAATAATATATGACGCACGTGATTATTTACAACACAACAGATATATATCGCAATGAGAGATTATGTCATGGTCTATATCATGGTTCAGTATTTTATGTCATGGAATCGTGAAGCACTTAAATCCTTTCAATCAATTTCGAACTGATGATTTTTTGGTTTAAAATGTATGCTAATATACAATATGAAAAATAAAGGCTCAGCATTTCAAGATTAACACTATACTTCGAGGTGTCGCAAGAAGGTAATGATTGCTTGGTGCATCTCCCTTCAAAGAATTATTGACTTAAAACCCAACTTATCACTAAGGAAATGTAAGTTTTATGGTATGAAGGGAATTCAAGCTCGGAAGCTCTTGGGGAAATACGGAGCAGAGGAAAGAGTACTTCTGTAGAAAAGCTTACTATCTTACTAGATTTGTTAAAACAAAGAAAGGGGAGGGATGCGACTGGGCACAAGAGGTTAGTGGAAGTGAGTGAGGGATATAAGTCCAATATCCGCAGAAAATGATGAGAATGAAAACAGAAGGCCGTGAAGTAGGGGGGGGGGGGAAATGAATGAAACGGATTTGAATGAAAGAAAAAGGAGCAAAGAAACTTTCACCTTAATAAAATTTTAATAAAACAAACAATTATGTAGAATCTCCAGAATCATTTGTTTAACAATTCAATTTCCCCGGCCAAACAGTTATTCCAGTTTATAAGCTGTTCGACTCGATCCTTTCCATTCACTTTTTCACAGTTTCCGTGAAGCTTCGCCGCCAATGCTTCGTAATCTTCAACTTCATGTTTAATCAAAAACTTCGCCCAATTTGCGGTATTTTTAATCATAACCTCCTTATTAAATTTTCCATCGGGTCCGTAGTACTTACTCTTCTCAATTATGCACTCAGTTAGTTTGAGTCCATTGTCGTCTAAATTGACGACTCTGAATGAGTCGTCAAAGTACCCATCCAATACCTTTTTGTCGAGCTTGTGTTCTTCCAAGCACTCGTGAATATAATCGTCGATTAGTTCTTCAGGAAATTTTACAGAAAGTACCTAAAGCATCGTTCATTAGGGACCCGAAAAAATGGTTTGTAGCCGACTCACCTGAACGATACACCAAACGAACACCAAACTCAAAACGTGCGCTTTCATTTTCGATGGCTCGGTTACTACCTTCAAAACAACACTTTGCGTGTATTTATAGAGTTTTGTGATGTAACATTCAAACCATAAATTTTAATGAGATATTTGGTAAGAATAATCTCTTATCACCTTTGTGTTTTGGAAGCCTTTCCCTCTCCGAAAAGATAATTGTACTTGACATTTGCTCCTACAAGGTACAAAGTTTTCACAACTTTAGGTTTTGTAGGAGCAGAGGATAACTGAAACGATTGCCTGAAAATTGTAGATACTATTATTTATTATTATTATTATCCAGGGTCAATAGTGTACTGTACCCACGCTATGAATGTGGTAGCCGCCAAGAATGCTAGCGGTACTCATTAAAGATAATTTCTGGGACTGAATCTAAAAGTTCGGCCTGCGGTTTCTGTTTATATTTGATTCTTGAAACAGGATGTGTCAAATGCAGGTTTCGTTCCAAGTTAATTTACTAAGATATTGTAAAAGTTAAGACTAAGAATACTCTTGACATTTTCGATAGTGTCAACGCGAGGTGCGAGGTTTTTCTGCAATCGAAGGGGTTTACTACCCCTCTCTAAATTAAAATTATTGAATTTTCTATTTTGAACTTGTAAATTCCTTTTTTAGCGAACATTTTCTGTCAGTCTCACGGCTAGCCCTAACCTAAATTTCATTGTGACGTATGTACTGTACTGGAAATTACTATATCTCTGAAAAATGACTTCAAAACCTTCTTTTGTAACTTGCATGCTAGAAAAACTTTACTCCAAATCCAGTTTTGAATATATTACCTACAAAATCAGTAATGAAATCGATCCATTTTTGTTATTTACAGCTTTCACTATGACTTTTTGACTAACTATCGAGATCAATTTTTTTTTGCTAGTGACTCCTGGTGGCGCTCGAGACTACAACTAATTAATCTTACCGTTCCATTTCAAGTAATTCTGTATATATAAAAAAATAAAGATTGCGTAGAAAAATATAGAAATTATTAAAGTGTTCATTCTTTTTGCACCGCTCGGTACTATTCACATTGAACTCGTTTATTTGGACATTTTTCATTAGTAAAATTAAAAACAACTTTAAATAGACAGCTTTTTCTTCTAACAATTCCAGTTTAATGAGTTCACTCAAATACATGCAATACCAACAGTTCCAATTTGCCCAGAGGTTAGAGGAACTGGTCCGAATATGGGCTATGCACATAATATGGGCCACCAGATAATAGGTCCTAACGCAATCAGCGCCATCTGCTGTAAGCCCCTTAAGAGGTACCTACTAATAACACTATCATTTTACAATTATGGTGTTGTTTCCAGCTATATCTATTGTGGCGCAGTGCTCTCGTGAGTGTTTCAAGATTATCATTATTTTCTAGGTGAGTCGTTTACTAAGAGATTCTAGAAGTTTTAACATCTATTTTGATTACGATCGCTGCATGCGCTTATTGTTTTAGAATGTATCTTCCTTCTGTTCAAACGATTTCGCGTTTATGTTACCTCAAAAAAACTTACGTCAGTTTCTTCCACAACGTACAATGTGGTTAATATGGGCCCCTCGTGAGGTCTAAATATGGGCCAGGGCCCATATTAGGACCAGAGTCTGAAATTGAAACCTTTTTTCAGATATTATGCCGCGTCAAAAATCTAAGTACGTAGCGAAGAATGTAAGAAAGAAATGGGATTCTACGAAAATGTTAAATGCCTTAGAGGCAGTCAACACGAACAAAATGGGCAATCAATCCAGAAGACGCCCAAACGACCATGTGTTAAGCCCCCGCAATTGCCAAAGTCTAGAGTAAACTCTAACAATTCAAAGAAAAGAGCGAAGAGGCAAGAAGAATCGGAAAGTGACGAGGCCGAAACATAAAATGAACAATTCATCCCAGAGGACGAAGACAGCGACTTGGAAAACATTGGCCAAAACCTTCCTGACGATGAAGATGCTGCGTGCATGTTTTGCGACATACACTTTTCCGAAAATCAAAAAGGAGAACTGTGGATACGGTGCCAGAAGTGCTTTCTATGGGCTCATGAACAATGTTCAGGGGCGGAAAAAGACTACTACGTTTGTGACTTTTGCCGTTAGCGGTATTTCTGGATTACAAATTTTATTTTTGTACTGAAAATAAAAGTTATTTTGCATTAGATAGCACAAAATTCCTTCTGTTTGTTCTCTCTCTGAATTTAAATTTTAACCCCAGCTAGGTATTTCGTTTGTAAACCCGTTTAGAGATGTAAGTCAGTCTTGTAGTAGATTTCTTATTACCTTAGTTCTTTATTTTCGCCACTAGAAGTCATTCGAGTGTTATGGATTTTTGATTACAGTCGTTCTTTGCTTCGCCAGCCGAGGTCGTGCAAATGTTTTCCATGATTTTATCCCTTCTTAAATTTTATCTTGCCAATGAGTTGCAGTTTCTAGCCCAGTGAAGATTATGCCGTCAGACAAAGGCTTTTGGTTTAGTGGCCACCATATTTCTGTAGAGTGGTTTCTCTTCTTCTTTTTGATGTCTGCGGTTGTGCTCCATTTGCAGGATTTGTATTTGCACATAATCAGTACTAGGTAGGTACATGTATGACGCAGTATTTTCCTTAATACGTAAAGTTTCTCTTACAATTTTCTCTTAAGTTCTCATCGTTCTTTCTTTTGGATTACCTTTTACGTTGTATTTACCTGGATATTACTTACTACGTACGCAGTTCGTAACTAACATCGAATTGATATTGCCTAACGCCACGTAATAGATGAGTTTCTACATTGCCGACCTGCAAAATTCTCATCAAAATCTCATTTTACCAACATTAACCTGGTGAACTTCATTCTATCGAAATTACTACCTATTTCCAAATTTATACCTAGAAATGTACCTACCTGCTTTGTTCTACACCCGGACATTTTTGAAATTATTTCTGAATAATAATAAATAAAATAAGAATATATTGTTATTTTATACTTCCTCAAAGGACTAAGTCCATTCAGAGATTCTTCCCGAGTTCTTAAGAAATTGTTCAAAAAATTTGTTCTTAAAAGCTAATTAAATGCTCTTCCGAAAATTACAAAAATAATGAAGGCTGTTTTAGAGACTTTTTAAAGATCTCCTGAAGTCTGCACGAATTCTTTAAGGACTCTACTGCTAAGGCGCTCATCAAACATTCCCACGATGACCTTTAAATATTTTTTAAATCAGAAATATAGGATACGGTGTGTTTATTTAAAATCATCTGAAGACCCTTTGAAGAGGAAGATTGTGCAGAGGGTGCTTCGGAGGTTAGTAAGTGTCTCATAAGGTTACTTAAAAACACCCTATTATGGGTTTCCAGTAAAATTTGTACATTGGTACATGAAATTTTTGGAGTAATTGGTAAGACTGAAGTAGGTGATCGATCGTAGCTTTTGTGACAATCTACGCTTGACGTGTTGTGGTTTTTCGAAGAACATTGTATTGTGCTTTGGTAGGTAATAAAAGAAATTAAGAGTTGCATTTTTCTCGTTTGTCTTTGCGTCGAGTACTCCTAATGGAATTGTGTTTATTCTACAATCTAAAACCGCGTGAAAAGCAGATCTAGAAAAGCGACAGAACGATCTGACCCCATGGAGTCAATGGATTTGACTCATTTGGCTCACTCAATAGGCTTGTTAAATGTGACATATAGGTCAACCGAATCTGTCCAAGTGCTTTCCAGTTGCCGTATTCACAGACAGACAGGCAGATTGACTTACGTATAATAAAGCTAGCATCCCTTTGCCCTGCTGCTTTATAATGTCTACTACTCAACACAAATACATTTTATGGGATTAAACATATAAAAACGAAGAAGTTCTGTAGAACATTCGACCTGTTCCACAAAATAATTGGAAATAATCTTTGAAAAAACTCAAAATTATCCCGTACCAAAAAATGAATAATCTTATCCCCAACGAGCAATTAGTGAGAGTCTTCGAAAACACTTTGTTTTAGATCAAAGTTCTTCAAATATGGAATGATACACCAATGCCAATTGATCGACTATTATATTATATTATATTATATTATATTATATTATATTATATTATATTATATTATATTATATTATATTATATTATATTATATTATATTATATTATATTATATTCTATTATATTATATGGATTGATTAATAAAAGGCCCAAACCTTCTTATACCGAGACCCAATGTATTGTTTCATAATAAGGTTGTCTTACTCCACCCATTGTGTTGAATCTTCACTCCCCAGTCTAGACTCAAGTTAACTGATCTGTATGACTTTTAAAAGGACATTGTTGTCCATGGTGTAACATTTTATTTTTGTAACTCATTCAAAATAATATATGACGCACGTGATTATTTACAACACAACAGATATATATCGCAATGAGAGATTATGTCATGGTCTATATCATGGTTCAGTATTTTATGTCATGGAATCGTGAAGCACTTAAATCCTTTCAATCAATTTCGAACTGATGATTTTTTGGTTTAAAATGTATGCTAATATACAATATGAAAAATAAAGGCTCAGCATTTCAAGATTAACACTATACTTCGAGGTGTCGCAAGAAGGTAATGATTGCTTGGTGCATCTCCCTTCAAAGAATTATTGACTTAAAACCCAACTTATCACTAAGGAAATGTAAGTTTTATGGTATGAAGGGAATTCAAGCTCGGAAGCTCTTGGGGAAATACGGAGCAGAGGAAAGAGTACTTCTGTAGAAAAGCTTACTATCTTACTAGATTTGTTAAAACAAAGAAAGGGGAGGGATGCGACTGGGCACAAGAGGTTAGTGGAAGTGAGTGAGGGATATAAGTCCAATATCCGCAGAAAATGATGAGAATGAAAACAGAAGGCCGTGAAGTAGGGGGGGGGGGGAAATGAATGAAACGGATTTGAATGAAAGAAAAAGGAGCAAAGAAACTTTCACCTTAATAAAATTTTAATAAAACAAACAATTATGTAGAATCTCCAGAATCATTTGTTTAACAATTCAATTTCCCCGGCCAAACAGTTATTCCAGTTTATAAGCTGTTCGACTCGATCCTTTCCATTCACTTTTTCACAGTTTCCGTGAAGCTTCGCCGCCAATGCTTCGTAATCTTCAACTTCATGTTTAATCAAAAACTTCGCCCAATTTGCGGTATTTTTAATCATAACCTCCTTATTAAATTTTCCATCGGGTCCGTAGTACTTACTCTTCTCAATTATGCACTCAGTTAGTTTGAGTCCATTGTCGTCTAAATTGACGACTCTGAATGAGTCGTCAAAGTACCCATCCAATACCTTTTTGTCGAGCTTGTGTTCTTCCAAGCACTCGTGAATATAATCGTCGATTAGTTCTTCAGGAAATTTTACAGAAAGTACCTAAAGCATCGTTCATTAGGGACCCGAAAAAATGGTTTGTAGCCGACTCACCTGAACGATACACCAAACGAACACCAAACTCAAAACGTGCGCTTTCATTTTCGATGGCTCGGTTACTACCTTCAAAACAACACTTTGCGTGTATTTATAGAGTTTTGTGATGTAACATTCAAACCATAAATTTTAATGAGATATTTGGTAAGAATAATCTCTTATCACCTTTGTGTTTTGGAAGCCTTTCCCTCTCCGAAAAGATAATTGTACTTGACATTTGCTCCTACAAGGTACAAAGTTTTCACAACTTTAGGTTTTGTAGGAGCAGAGGATAACTGAAACGATTGCCTGAAAATTGTAGATACTATTATTTATTATTATTATTATCCAGGGTCAATAGTGTACTGTACCCACGCTATGAATGTGGTAGCCGCCAAGAATGCTAGCGGTACTCATTAAAGATAATTTCTGGGACTGAATCTAAAAGTTCGGCCTGCGGTTTCTGTTTATATTTGATTCTTGAAACAGGATGTGTCAAATGCAGGTTTCGTTCCAAGTTAATTTACCAAGATATTGTAAAAGTTAAGACTAAAAATACTCTTGACATTTTCGATAGTGTCAACGCGAGGTGCGAGGTTTTTCTGCAATCGAAGGGGTTTACTACCCCTCTCTAAATTAAAATTATTGAATTTTCTATTTTGAACTTGTAAATTCCTTTTTTAGCGAACATTTTCTGTCAGTCTCACGGCTAGCCCTAACCTAAATTTCATTGTGACGTATGTACTGTACTGGAAATTACTATATCTCTGAAAAATGACTTCAAAACCTTCTTTTGTAACTTGCATGCTAGAAAAACTTTACTCCAAATCCAGTTTTGAATATATTACCTACAAAATCAGTAATGAAATCGATCCATTTTTTTACATGCAATACCAAACCAACAGTTCCAATTTGCCCAGAGGTTAGAGGAACTGGTCCGAATATGGGCTATGCACATAATATGGGCCACCAGATAATAGGTCCTAACGCAATCAGCGCCATCTGCTGTAAGCCTCTTAAGAGGTACCTACTAATAACACTATCATTTTACAATTATGGTGTTGTTTCCAGCTATATCTATTGTGGCGCATCCATTTAAAAACGCAAGGCAGTGACGTTTCCCGAACCGCGCCAAAGCATGACTTACCTATTGATATCTCTTTTTGGTGCATGTATTTCCATTTAAAATTCCTTTAACATAGAGCGTCCTTGTTAGTTGACCACCGGCGGTGACAAAACTGGCTACCCACATGCCTTCTACCACAATTATTATGTATTAGAACGGCAAAGATATATAAACTGATGGCGTGCGTTAATTAAGGGCTAATCCGAAATCGAAACTTACTCATTTTACATACTATAAGGTACGATTACTCTTCTTATCTAAGACATCTTGGAGCCGACGATTTCCGGAAGTCATTATTAGAACAATATTCTATAAAATTTAAATACTCAGAACAAAAATATGATGGATAACCTTCAGATTCAAGCCTCGACTTTTGCATAGATCTAAATTAACTCAAGTGTTGAAATTACCATTAGCACTTTCCTGTTATTAAACCTACAGCAATAAATTACCACCCTTAAATAATCTACGAAGTTAAAAATTCCGAAAAAATTAAATTCAAATTATGAGCTACCATTACAAAAGTAGGTAGGAGATGTCTGTAGAGTAACAGGTGACGTACGTTTTATGCAAAATAGTGAAAACAATGTGTTGCCTACATTTTTCTATTCTATGAGCTAAATCAATGGGTCTTGTCTTTCAGTGAAGGGACTTAAAGCTGAAATTTTCTTGTCGGGGGGATTGTCCAATGAGTGAATGACGGAAATGTGGCAGTACACAACTAGATGTCAAAAATATGTCAATAGGTTTCGGTTACCTTCAGATATACATTCTGGTTCTTGACCAATACTTATTTTAAATTATACCTTTTTCCATGTATCTTTTTAGAGTTGGTGAGTATGACTGGAAAGAGTTCGTAAAATGAGTAGGAAAACTGGGAGAGGGAAAGGAAAAATAAGAGAGATAAACTTAGGAGTATGTATGGCTTCAATTCCTGTGGTTCCTATGTCTCAACAGAAGGAAATCTAAATAAGTAAGTTAGTCCCAGGACTTAGATTAAGTGAAGCAAGAACAAAGGGACTGACTTTCAAATCAGTAGCGAAAGTAACTCCATTATGATCCGTAAACAAGGTTCAATAAATGAAATTGGGTGTGGGGAAGGTGAGGGAGAAGCTTGCGAGAGAGTCCGTGAAAGACAAGAAGACACAGGGTAAGAAAGGAGAGGTTCAGTGCGCAGGAAGGGCATTTTATAGCGCGACATCGCGTCGCGTCAGCGAGCTGAGGGAAGCACAAGTGAGAATCAACCCTAAGTACTAGCCACCTTTGATCATAGAGTAAGATGCTTACTATTCTTTATCTATAAGCTATAATTAACCTTAATCATCGTGTTTGAAAATTCGACTGATACTTTACGGGCAAAGATCTTTTCTCACCATTAAAACTAGAATAAGACTTTGTGAAGCATTTGTGTTGCCTCAGTTTAATTATTGTGTTCCTGTTTATCACCCATCCATAGATAAACTTACTCTACTAGAATACAGAGAGTACAAAATTCATGACGTCTATGTTTTATCTATGGAATACGTAAATACGAACATATTAGCCACAAGTTAAAAGATGCCAACTGGCTTTCTATGCATCACCGTAGGGAACTGCAACTGTTCTGTCTTTTTCATAAAATTATTATTTATAAAAGCCCTCCGTACTTATATAATACCATTACATTTAGAACTGACGTGCACAACATTGATACAAGATTTCGTGGAAACATTTCTCCCCCCTCCATTCTACTGCTTTATTTCAAAGGTCTTCTTCATATAATGTGTATCGTTATTACAACTGTTTGTCAACCGAGTTAGTAAATAGTTCTCAGAAAACGTTTAAAGTCAAAATTCGTAATATGTTAATGGACGAGCATATTCTTATTTGAGCATATTTATATTTGAAACTAATTCTATAGCTTAAGTTGTTATAGTTTCGTAAACTCCGTTCACTTTATTTTTTTTTGTATTAATTTTATTATTAGATTTTTGATTTGGATTGGATGCATAGTAAAATATTATTTAGAATCACAGAATGATAGTTTTAGTTAGTAATAAGCAACATTTTTGTTGTTATTTGTTATTTAATTCAGGGTTTAGGTGGAAGAACAGCGTTGCTGAACCTCGCCCTGAGATTATGCTGCATATATACTGCATAATAAAGCATATTTATTATACCCAGTTGCGTATCGTTTCATACACCGAAGAAATCTAAATGGTTTGAGTTGGTAACTTTTTTGCGGAATTGTTTTTAAAAAGCTTTGTCGGCCTTGCAAGTAAGTTTATTTCTACTGAATCATATTATATAAGGAAAAACACAAGAATCATTTATTTAATAATTCAATCTCTTCGGCCAAACAATTATTCCAGTTTATAAGCTTTTCAACTCGATCCTTTCCATTCATGTTACCACAGTTTCCATGTAGCTTCTCCGCCAATGCTTCGTAATTTTCCACTTCACGCTTAACCAAAAACTTCATCCATTTGACGATGTCTTTAATCATAACTTCCTTATTGTACTTTCCATCTGATCTGTAATAGTTGCATCTTTTAACTAAGCATCCAACTAGTTTGTCTCCCCTATCGTCCAAATTGACGACTCTGAATATGTCGTCAAAATATACATCCAAGACCTCATTTTCCAGTTTCAGTTCTTCCAAGCACTCGCGAATATAATCTTCGATTAGTTCTTCCGGATATCTTACAGAAAGTACCTAATGCATCCTTCATTAGTGACTGGAGGAAATGTGCTGTAGCTGACTCACCTGAAGGATACACCAAACGAACACCAAACTCAAAATGTGTACCTTCATTTTCGATTCCTCGGCTACTATCTTCAAAACATCACTTTGCATGTATTTATAGAGTATATTGTGATGTAACAGTCAAACGATGATATTTAATGAGTTATTTTGGTGGGAATAATCTCTTATCATGTTTGTATTTTAGAGACCTTTTTCCATCCAAAAAGTCTGGAGATAATTACTTTGACCTTTGATCCTAAATACAATGTTTCCACAACTTTGTATTTTGTATGAGCAAAGAATTGTTGACAGTTATTTATTTGCATTATTACGCAAGGTTAATAATTGGCGAACAATGTAATATTAAACGCTATAGATGCGGGGCTCCAGATCATACCTAGTCGCAATGCCAAGGGTGCTATCCGCATTTGTCAAAATAATTACTATTGGTGATTAGTCGACTAAAGGTTAAAAGTTCACGTAGTATCACTTTTTCTATTTATTTGATTTACTTTTTATAGACTGAATATTACAGAAAATTTCGTTAGTATAATGCAACTGTTACGTAACTGTCGCACACGAAGATAAAAAAATCGACACGTGCTCATCTCATCTTAAGTGACGTTGTACTTCAATTTCAGAAGATAAGAGACAAAGAAAATAAAATACTGCAAGGAACACAGCATAAGTAAACGGGTATATTTCAGTAGGCTCATAAGAGGTCAAAAACGGAAGAGATTTAAGCATTTCTGATTAAGCAATAACTTATTTTATTTTTACGTAGGTACGGGACGTTGAAGGGGCGGCTCTTGTTGTATCTGGAATTAGGGCTCGTAACGTCTAATTAGCTGTAATCAGAGGATTAGTTACTGCGTGCATTGAATATCCAACTCTCGGATATTCAATGCTGCGTGGAAAAGGTAAACTCCAGGAGGTTAGAAACACAAGGATGCTGTCAGCAAAGAGATTCTAATTTTCTTTAAAACGGAATGCCCTTGGGGTTTCCCAATAAAGCGGACTCCACTCTCAGCAAGGATTTATTGGGATTGGGGGAAACCGCATTCACTTTGTCGGTACCCATTTCCAACGGCCCGTTCACCCGCCATTCGCGTCTGCAGTTTTGACTCCACCATTAGTAACATCTCGTCGGGTGTTACCATATTGCCTTTCCGGCACCCACCTCCGATTTCCCTTTCACCTGCAATTCGGGTTTGAAGTTTTGACTCCATCATCAGTAAGATCGCATTTTGGTGGTAAAGACCTGTCACAAAATAGTACTACATTTTTGGGTGCCTCTCACAACTCGGGCTTCTATTGACGACACGAGAAAGAGACACCGCGGTTAAAGGTCTAAGAAACTTTTGAGCGCCCAAAGTACCCCTCGATGACGCGCGCCTTGCAAAAGGTGGTTGATTTCGCCCCTAGAGAAAAAAACTAAAATTCCGCCACGCAGGAGTTGTGCGCGTTTACAAGATCTTTCCGACGGAACTACTTTAAAAACGCACGAAAACTGTAGAAGATGGTAAAACACTTAAAACTCCAGGTTAGTATAACACGCTCGGTGATGACGCCCAGATGTCGCGGACTCCACACTCGTCCCTAAAGTTGTACCTAAATTACGTGGCCCCTGTAGGCACATGTACAATTGTGCACTCCCGGTCTTTCTACAAGCGTTCTTCTACGGTGCCGCATTTGCTACCATCCAGCTGGCCGGCCGGCCACAGTAAAATTTAAAGATACCTTTTTAGAAACAAATTTGCAAGAATGTGCTAAAAATTAATAGGTCTTGTGTGAAATAAATCAGAGTCGAACGAATGGGAGAGGGTTGGAGTGCATTTTTCGTGGTATTCTAATGAAAAGTTTCCACAAACAAACCTTATTTCTTAAACCTTTATAAAAATCGGGGGGTTTAACAGAGAACAATTTTCTCTAATGAAGTTTTGTTGTGAACCTCTCAAAAAAATCAAGAGGATATAGCGTATTTTTAAGGCCTAAAGAGATACTCTGATAAGAGTTTTTGGGAGTCCCGGATAGTAGTTATAGTAGTTCAAGTTTTAAGGTTTAACCGTAAAGTTTCAGGATTTAACATTTACGATATTAAACGAGGTACTTTCATGCGCAGTGTGTAACTTGTACAGGGTGGCCAAATAAGAATACGAGGTACTGTATCTGGGAACCTGTCCATCGTAGAGGCTTGCGGTAAAAAAAAGTTATTACTAAAGAAAAACCTGGAAAATATTTTTAAGTTTCTGAAATGGCCGCTAGGGGGCGTAACTGCAAATCTGGAATCTAAAAAAGTGATTGTTCTGTGAATTCCACTATATTAACCTAACAAAAAAATGTCCGGTCTTTGAAGACGACGATAATCTGAACCTTTTTTGTTTGACAATTTTTCCTGTATATCTAAAAATGAAGTGGTGGGGGGTATTTATAGGTTTCCGTAAAGAACACCCTGTATCTTCGAAACGACTGAGCCGATTTTAACTTGGGTTAATTGAAAACAGTTATTCTTCGGCTACAAATATTATAATATTTGAAGTTTTGTTAGTTTCACATATCGCCGTTTGAGGTTTTTTTTCGACATTTCGACAGAAATGGTTAATTTTCTCAAAGAAATTAAATCCGTTGGTTTGATTTTTTTTCATGAAAAAGTAGCTAGATGATGCCTAAACAAGCTCGCTATTTTTCAAAATAAATAGTACATTATTATGGCCACTTTATTTTTTCTTATGAAGGAAATTTTTGCTTTTTGTGTAATTTGATAGAGAATTGTTTTCTGATTTCAAAATTCACAATTTTTTTTTAATATCGTTAAAATATCTTCTTTTTTGCCCAGAAAACATTGCCTTGGGCAGTGTACGTACTCGTACTTAGTTTCTTGCGTTTTTACGAATTATTAGCGCTATTTCTTATTAAAAGATAGTAATGTTCACATTTTTGAAATTAGAAAAAAATTCTACATCAAATGACAAAAAGTGAAAATTACTTTCATAAGAAAAAACAAAGTTGATGATTGTTGACCCTGGAGATGCAACATCAAATTTAAAATTTAAGAGTAGAGAGAAAAAATTGGCCATATTATGTGTCATTTATTTCTAATATCTTTTTAAATAAGTTCAGTAAAAATTAAAACGATTTCGCAAAATAGATTTCGCGTTTTTCCGGATATCTCCGAAAGTAGTTGGAATTTTTGCAATTTCAAAACTACATTTTGTTAAGCATCAAAACACAGAACTTTGCCAAATTTATTCTACCTATCCATCTCTTACAGTTCCCGAGATTCGGCCCTCGAATTTGAATCAGCCTGCATACCACATGTAACAAACCTATTGAAAATCCAATGCCGCCGAGGTGCTCTGCCGCTTTTTTAGATCCTTTTTAGGGGTTTATTTAGTCTATGTCGATTACTTGGGGGATGATTTCTTTTCTAGTTCCGTGGTTTCTTTAGCTGCAATCGTACCTATCACTTGATCAGCTGCGAGGTCAGGTTTAACTAAAATGCACTCGAGACCTTCGTTTATGATTTTGATTTGTTGTAACGTTATTTTATTATGAAATAGAGTATCACTACTTCAGCCTATTTACTATAGTTAAATTTACAGGACTACTCCTATAGTTTTCTAAATACTTAGTTCGTTCTTTTTGCATTCAGTAGCTTATAGCTCTGGCATATCAAACACGAAAAATTTTGACGATTAAATTTCGCAATGTCAACATTCTTATTTATAGAGATTTTTTTTGAAATTTTAACCAAAGATTCTTCTAGTAAAGGCAAACATATCGCATATTGTAAGCTTCAGGTGCGCTCAAGCGCAGACTGCGCAATGTTAAGTTTATAAGAATTTATAAGAATATTTTATCACATAACTTATTTTCCCTTGTACCTACACATAAATAGTCCGTTATATTACTTTTCGGGAGGTACTGATTAATTCATGAAAAGTGAGCTAAAGTCAGTCGCCTTAAAGCGATAACCTATTTTTCATTTTTTTTATTAGTTCTGATCGTAAAATTATAACACCCTGTAGATCGATAGAAAAGCGTTTGCGGACGTATGTTTATACAAGGTGTCCCGTGCCGCGATGGACATAGCTTAACACCAAGTGGAAATGTCCTTATACACTTTGTCCAAAACTCAATAGTTGAGAAGGGCAATATTCAATTTAACAATAAATCAATTTAGTGGGCCATGTAATTGTTTTGTCATATTGTTACGGCGACAGTGGTTTTCAGATCAAGAATAATTATGCGGATATTCACTTTATTTACGGATACTGGGACGGATATGCAAAAGCAGCAGTGAGGGAATAACAGCGGAGGTTTCCTGAATATAAAAATATCTAATATTCCAACGACAAAATGTCACAATAACAGTGTGACAAAATAATTTCATGGCCTACTAGATTGATTTATTGTTAAATTTAATATTGCCCATAACTTCTTAACGATTGAGTTTTGGACAAAGTGTATAAGGAAATTTCGATTTAAAATTGAGCAATATGGTATTAAGCTACGTTCATCGAGTCACGGGACATCCTGTATAAAGTTTTAGCCATTAATTATTAAATAATCCAAAGTCCCTTCTGTTTGACTTTCTGGGAATCTTATGAGTTACGCCTCAGATTCCTAACCTAAAATTTAAAAGAACAACACTGGCGGAAGTCTAAACATTATTTATTAGACAGAAAAAGCATGTTTATTTATTATAAAGAATAACTTCATCAGTAAAACAGTGATTCCAATTTTTCATCACCTCCACTTTGTCCTCCCCCTTCAAGCGATCCTCACATTTTCCCCAAAATTGCTCGGCCAACGCTTCCCAATCCTTATCCCCGCCCTTAGTAAGCCGCAGTTTAAGCCATTTGGTAACGGATTTCATCATCACATCTTTATTAACGTTTCCGTCCTGGTTGAAAAAGTTGCTCTTTTCAACTCCACATTTCATTATCTTAATTCCGGTTTCATCCAAATCGCGCATCCTCATGTCGTCATCGAAGTACGACGAGAACTTCGCTTTATCGATGTTGAGTTCTTTAAAACATTCAAACGCGTAGTCGTCTAGTGATTCGTCGGGCACGTCCCTTGACAGCACCTAATAGAGACATTTTGTCATTGCAAAAAGCGGTTGTCAACCAACTCACCTGCATGACACACCAAAGTAGCACAAAACACAAGACCTTCATGTTTAATAGTTCAAGCACTTTTATCTACAGTAAAAGCTTTCTTGTGTGTTTATATAGTTTTAGACTGTTTACCAATCTAAGTTTTACAGATTATGGTGCAAGACTGGGCAACAACGCTTATCACACTCCTCTTTCCTAACTAAATCGTTTGACCTTATGAACAAAACATCATGACTGTGCACTATTAGATAGTGTTTGTGTCTATATCCAAGTAAAGTATCGAGTTTCGTCCCAATAGGAAAATCTGTATCCACATTTTCAAATACATTTTGTATTAGAGAACTTTTTCAAGTAGGGATCACGAAGCAGGCCATCTGTCGTAATTTTATAATACTTTTATGAAATATACCGAATGAACCAAAAGTATTAGGCACAGTTTGAATTTCCCGCAAAACAAAAGAATTCTAAAAGCAGGCCCTAGTGGTATATATGACCATGCACCATGTAAAATGACGAATCTGAAAATTCTAAAAAAAAAGTTCCCCTGCAATTCTTGGCCGGACAACGAAAATGGAGAGAATACCACGAAATTTGTTGTGTACATACTTGATGAGTTAAGGAACAAAATTGTCGAACAGTCTTTTAAAATCACTTTTCAAACAAAACTCATTTGAAGATTGGGCCTTCGGGTTACAAAGTGTCACCCGCCTACTAGTGAGTGATCTAATTTCGCATGTAGTTAATTGAAAATGTTGCAAAAAATGATCACAAAAAATTCGATATGTCGATCATGGTATTCACTTCTGTAAATTCTATTCCAAAAATTCCGTGGCTGCGGGTGGTGGGAAAATAATTTTTAAGTAGAGTTCCATTACAATCAATAAGCATTATTGTAAGTATCGTTATCTTTTTGTGATTTGCGACATTTTTAATTAACTATTATAAATAGACGTGGCGTTGTAACCACGGTGGCAAAAAATTTGGCTTTGCTTGTGGAGTAAACATCCGTGTCACCGCTCCTGCTGATGCCGGCAGATGTATTTCCACCACGTTCCCTTTATTTCGTCGTTGAGACCATTGTAAATGTAGGAGGCTGTTTCAAGTTGTATTATCATCATTGTCCGACGTGCAACCTGAAGTATACTTATACGGTATCGAAATGTTATTGCATGTTTTTTTATTCTTTTTAATGCATGAAATTTGGATAAATCAATGCAAAAAAAGATAGATTTGTCATTTAAAAATTAAGTATTGAACGTCCAACAGAAAAATTATACAAATTCATGGGTCCGTAGTGTTTATGTAAAAATGATTGTCATGTTGTATTTTGTTGTTCAATTCTAAGGTAAACTACGATTATGCTGACAATTTCTTAAGGAAAATGTGTAAAAGGGAAATGTGATTTGGAGAGAAAGAGAGAGAGAGAGAGAGAGCGCATCGGAAGTTTTGTTGTTAATCAATATATTCAAAAGGTTACGGTAATTTGAATGACATTTTTCAGTGACACAGTAAGTAATTTTGCATTTTTTATTAAATGCTAGTCGGGGTAGTTAAGGAAATTTATAAGAAAGTTTCCTTTTTGATAAATAATCCACATGTGAAAGTAAGAGATTTAAAAACCTTTAAATGAAATAGGAATGCCTAATTCACGATGACAGGTCCTCCCCGGTCATCTACTCCTGGGAGGATGATCACAGACAGCTTTTGTACTATTGCCTAATACAAAGCTACCTGGTACCGGTTGAGGACAAACTTGGGGGCAATTGAACGACTCAACATTGTTTGCTTGTATAAATTTATTTTTGCACATAAAATACGGGTTTTTTTGGACGGCTTGCGGTAAAAAAGTTATTAATAAAACGGCCACGAGAAAAACCTGGAAAATATTTTTAAGTTTCTGAAATGGCCGCTATGGGGCGTAACTGCAATCTGAAATCTAAAAAAGTGATTGTTCTGTGAAATCCGCTATATTAACATAAAAAAAAATGTCCGGTCTTTGAAGACGACGATAATCTGAACCTTTTTTGTTTGACTATTTTTCCTGTATATCTAAAAATGAAGTGGTGGGGGGTATTCATAGGTTTCCGTAAAGAACACCCTGTATCTTCGAAACGACTGAGCCGATTTTAACAAACTTGGGTTAATTGAAAACAGTTATTCTTCGGCTACGAATATTATAATATTTGAAGTTTTGTTAGTTTCACATATCGCCGTTTGAGGGTTTTTTTCGACATTTCGACAGAAATGGTTAATTTTCTCAAAAAAATTAAATGCGTTGGTTTGATTTTTTTTCATGAAAAAGTAGCTTAAAGATGCCTCAAAATTTTATTTTTTTAAGCTAATTTTTCCGGAATTATTTTTATTATATAATTTGTGGCCCTAAGGTGGATCGATTTAAAAAAGGAACCTTTTAATGCCTTTTACTTTTTGTGTAATTTGATAGAGAATTGTTTTCTGATTTCAAAATTCACAATTTTTTTTAAATATAGTTAAAATATCTTCTTTTTCGCCTAGAAAACATTGTCTTGGGCAGTGTACGTACGCGTACTTAGTTTCTTGCGTTTTTACAAATTAATAGCACTATAAAAGATAGTAATGTTCACATTTTTTAAATTACAAAAAAATTCTACATCAAATGCCAAAAAGTAAAAATTACTTTCATAAGAAAAAACAAAGTTGATGATGGTTGACACTGGAGATAAAACATTAAATTTAAAAGAGTAGAGGGAAAAAATTGGCCATATATAATGTGTCATTTATTTCGAAATACATTTTTAAATAAGTTCAGTAAAAAATAAAAACCATTTCGCAAAATAAATTTCGCGTTTTTCCGGATATCTCCGAAAGTAGTCGGAATTTTTGCAATTTCAAAACTACATTTTGTTAAGCATCAAAACACAGAACTTTGCCAAATTTATTCTACCTATCCATCTCTTACAGTTCCCGAGATCCCCATCGTGGCCCTCGAATTTGAATCAGCCTGCATACCACATGTAACAAGCTTATTGAAAATTGGGCAAATCGAATGACGCCGAGGTGCTCTGCCGCTTTTTTAGATCCCTTCTAGGGGTTTATTTAGTCTATGTCGATTACTCGGGGGATGATTTTTCTAGTTCCGTGGTTTCTTTAGCTGCAATCGTACCTATCACTTGATCACCTGCGAGGTCAGGTTTAACTAAAATGCACTCGAGATCTTCGTTTATGATTTTGATTTGTCGTAACGTAACTTTATTATGAAATAGAGTACCACTACTTCATCCTATTTACTATAGTTAAATTTACAGGAAGTTCCTAACTACTCGTATAGTTTTCTAGATATTTAGTTCGTTTTTTTTGCATTCGGTAGCTTATAGCTCTGGCATATCAAACAAGAAAAATTTTGAGGATTAATTTTCGCAATGTCAACTTTCCTATTTATAGAGATTTTTTTTGAAATTTTAACCAAAGATTCTTCTAGTAAAGGCAAACATATAGCATATTGTAAGCTTCAGGTGCGCTCAAGCGCAGACTGCGCAATGTTAAGTTTATAAGATTTTATAAGAATATTTTATCACATAACTTATTTTCCCTTGTACCTACACATAAATAGTCCGTTATATTACTTTTCGGGAGGTACTGATTAATTCATGAAAAGTGAGCTAAAGTCAGTCGCCTTAAAGCGATAACCTATTTTTCATTTTTTTTATTAGTTCTGATCGTAAAATTATAACACCCTGTAGATCGATAGAAAAGCGTTTGCGGACGTATGTTTATACAAGGTGTCCCGTGCCGCGATGGACATAGCTTAACACCAAGTGGAAATGTCCTTATACACTTTGTCCAAAACTCAATAGTTGAGAAGGGCAATATTCAATTTAACAATAAATCAATGTAGTGGGCCATGTAATTGTTTTGTCATATTGTTACGGCGACAGTGGTTTTCAGATCAAGAATAATTATGCGGATATTCACTTTATTTACGGATACTGGGACGGATATGCAAGAGCAGCAGTGAGGGAATAACAGCGGAGGTTTCCTGAATATAAAAATATCTAATATTCCAACGACAAAATGTCACCATAACAGTGTGACAAAATAATTTCATGGCCTACTAGATTGATTTATTGTTAAATTTAATATTGCCCATAACTTCTTAACGATTGAGTTTTGGACAAAGTGTATAAGGAAATTTCGATTTAAAATTGAGCAATATGGTATTAAGCTACGTTCATCGAGTCACGGGACATCCTGTATAAAGTTTTAGCCATTAATTATTAAATAATCCAAAGTCCCTTCTGTTTGACTTTCTGGGAATCTTATGAGTTACGCCTCAGATTCCTAACCTAAAATTTAAAAGAACAACACTGGCGGAAGTCTAAACATTATTTATTAGACAGAAAAAGCATGTTTATTTATTATAAAGAATAACTTCATCAGTAAAACAGTGATTCCAATTTTTCATCACCTCCACTTTGTCCTCCCCCTTCAAGCGATCCTCACATTTTCCCCAAAATTGCTCGGCCAACGCTTCCCAATCCTTATCCCCGCCCTTAGTAAGCCGCAGTTTAAGCCATTTGGTAACGGATTTAATCATCACATCTTTATTAACGTTTCCGTCCTGGTTGAAAAAGTTGCTCTTTTCAACTCCACATTTCATTATCTTAATTCCGGTTTCATCCAAATCGCGCATCCTCATGTCGTCATCGAAGTACGACGAGAACTTCGCTTTATCGATGTTGAGTTCTTTAAAACATTCAAACGCGTAGTCGTCTAGTGATTCGTCGGGCACGTCCCTTGACAGCACCTAATGGAAACATTTTGTAGCATAATTTATTATTGCAAAAAGCGATTGTCAACTCACCTGCATGACACACCAAAGTAGCACAAAACACAAGACGCCAACCTTCATGTTTAATGGCTCAAGCACTTTTATCTACAGTAAAAGCTTTCCTGTGTGTTTATATAGTTTTAGATTGTTTACCAACCTAAATGTTACAGATTATGGTGCAAGACTGGGCAACAACGCTTATCACACTCCTCTTTCCTAACTAAATCGTTTGACCTTATGAACAAAACATAATGACTGTGCACTATTAGATAGTGTTTGTGTCTAAATCCAAGTAAAGTATCGAGTTTTGTCCCAACAGGAAAATCTGTATCCACATTTTCAAAAAACATTTTGTATTAGAGAACTTTTTCAAGTAGGGATCACGAAGCAGGCCATCTGTCGTAATTTTATAATACTTTTATGAAATATACCGAATGAACCAAAAGTATTAGGCACAGTTTGAATTTCCCGCAAAACAAAAGAATTCTAAAAGCAGGCCCTAGTGGTATATATGACCATGTACCATGTAAAATGACGAATCTGAAAATTCTAAAAAAAAAGTTCCCCTCCAATTCTTGGCCGGACAACGAAAATGGAGAGAATACCACGAAATTTGTTGTGTACATACTTGATGAGTTAAGGAACAAAATTGTCGAACAGTCTTTTAAAATCACTTTTCAAACAAAACTCATTTGAAGATTGGGCCTTCGGGTTACAAAGTGTCACCCGCCTACTAGTGAGTGATCTAATTTCGCATGTAGTTAATTGAAAATGTTGCAAAAAATGATCACAAAAAATTCGATATGTCGATCATGGTATTCACTTCTGTAAATTCTATTCCAAAAATTCCGTGGCTGCGGGTGGTGGGAAAATAATTTTTAAGTAGAGTTCCATTACAATCAATAAGCATTATTGTAAGTATCGTTATCTTTTTGTGATTTGCGACATTTTTAATTAACTATTATAAATAGACGTGGCGTTGTAACCACGGTGGCAAAAAATTTGGCTTTGCTTGTGGAGTAAACATCCGTGTCACCGCTCCTGCTGATGCCGGCAGATGTATTTCCACCACGTTCCCTTTATTTCGTCGTTGAGACCATTGTAAATGTAGGAGGCTGTTTCAAGTTGTATTATCATCATTGTCCGACGTGCAACCTGAAGTATACTTATACGGTATCGAAATGTTATTGCATGTTTTTTTATTCTTTTTAATGCATGAAATTTGGATAAATCAATGCAAAAAAAGATAGATTTGTCATTTAAAAATTAAGTATTGAACGTCCAACAGAAAAATTATACAAATTCATGGGTCCGTAGTGTTTATGTAAAAATGATTGTCATGTTGTATTTTGTTGTTCAATTCTAAGGTAAACTACGATTATGCTGACAATTTCTTAAGGAAAATGTGTAAAAGGGAAATGTGATTTGGAGAGAAAGAGAGAGAGAGAGAGAGAGCGCATCGGAAGTTTTGTTGTTAATCAATATATTCAAAAGGTTACGGTAATTTGAATGACATTTTTCAGTGACACAGTAAGTAATTTTGCATTTTTTATTAAATGCTAGTCGGGGTAGTTAAGGAAATTTATAAGAAAGTTTCCTTTTTGATAAATAATCCACATGTGAAAGTAAGAGATTTAAAAACCTTTAAATGAAATAGGAATGCCTAATTCACGATGACAGGTCCTCCCCGGTCATCTACTCCTGGGAGGATGATCACAGACAGCTTTTGTACTATTGCCTAATACAAAGCTACCTGGTACCGGTTGAGGACAAACTTGGGGGCAATTGAACGACTCAACATTGTTTGCTTGTATAAATTTATTTTTGCACATAAAATACGGGTTTTTTTGGACGGCTTGCGGTAAAAAAGTTATTAATAAAACGGCCACGAGAAAAACCTGGAAAATATTTTTAAGTTTCTGAAATGGCCGCTATGGGGCGTAACTGCAATCTGAAATCTAAAAAAGTGATTGTTCTGTGAAATCCGCTATATTAACATAAAAAAAAATGTCCGGTCTTTGAAGACGACGATAATCTGAACCTTTTTTGTTTGACTATTTTTCCTGTATATCTAAAAATGAAGTGGTGGGGGGTATTCATAGGTTTCCGTAAAGAACACCCTGTATCTTCGAAACGACTGAGCCGATTTTAACAAACTTGGGTTAATTGAAAACAGTTATTCTTCGGCTACGAATATTATAATATTTGAAGTTTTGTTAGTTTCACATATCGCCGTTTGAGGGTTTTTTTCGACATTTCGACAGAAATGGTTAATTTTCTCAAAAAAATTAAATGCGTTGGTTTGATTTTTTTTCATGAAAAAGTAGCTTAAAGATGCCTCAAAATTTTATTTTTTTAAGCTAATTTTTCCGGAATTATTTTTATTATATAATTTGTGGCCCTAAGGTGGATCGATTTAAAAAAGGAACCTTTTAATGCCTTTTACTTTTTGTGTAATTTGATAGAGAATTGTTTTCTGATTTCAAAATTCACAATTTTTTTTAAATATAGTTAAAATATCTTCTTTTTCGCCTAGAAAACATTGTCTTGGGCAGTGTACGTACGCGTACTTAGTTTCTTGCGTTTTTACAAATTAATAGCACTATAAAAGATAGTAATGTTCACATTTTTTAAATTACAAAAAAATTCTACATCAAATGCCAAAAAGTAAAAATTACTTTCATAAGAAAAAACAAAGTTGATGATGGTTGACACTGGAGATAAAACATTAAATTTAAAAGAGTAGAGGGAAAAAATTGGCCATATATAATGTGTCATTTATTTCGAAATACATTTTTAAATAAGTTCAGTAAAAAATAAAAACCATTTCGCAAAATAAATTTCGCGTTTTTCCGGATATCTCCGAAAGTAGTCGGAATTTTTGCAATTTCAAAACTACATTTTGTTAAGCATCAAAACACAGAACTTTGCCAAATTTATTCTACCTATCCATCTCTTACAGTTCCCGAGATCCCCATCGTGGCCCTCGAATTTGAATCAGCCTGCATACCACATGTAACAAGCTTATTGAAAATTGGGCAAATCGAATGACGCCGAGGTGCTCTGCCGCTTTTTTAGATCCCTTCTAGGGGTTTATTTAGTCTATGTCGATTACTCGGGGGATGATTTTTCTAGTTCCGTGGTTTCTTTAGCTGCAATCGTACCTATCACTTGATCACCTGCGAGGTCAGGTTTAACTAAAATGCACTCGAGATCTTCGTTTATGATTTTGATTTGTCGTAACGTAACTTTATTATGAAATAGAGTACCACTACTTCATCCTATTTACTATAGTTAAATTTACAGGAAGTTCCTAACTACTCGTATAGTTTTCTAGATATTTAGTTCGTTTTTTTTGCATTCGGTAGCTTATAGCTCTGGCATATCAAACAAGAAAAATTTTGAGGATTAATTTTCGCAATGTCAACTTTCCTATTTATAGAGATTTTTTTTGAAATTTTAACCAAAGATTCTTCTAGTAAAGGCAAACATATAGCATATTGTAAGCTTCAGGTGCGCTCAAGCGCAGACTGCGCAATGTTAAGTTTATAAGATTTTATAAGAATATTTTATCACATAACTTATTTTCCCTTGTACCTACACATAAATAGTCCGTTATATTACTTTTCGGGAGGTACTGATTAATTCATGAAAAGTGAGCTAAAGTCAGTCGCCTTAAAGCGATAACCTATTTTTCATTTTTTTTATTAGTTCTGATCGTAAAATTATAACACCCTGTAGATCGATAGAAAAGCGTTTGCGGACGTATGTTTATACAAGGTGTCCCGTGCCGCGATGGACATAGCTTAACACCAAGTGGAAATGTCCTTATACACTTTGTCCAAAACTCAATAGTTGAGAAGGGCAATATTCAATTTAACAATAAATCAATGTAGTGGGCCATGTAATTGTTTTGTCATATTGTTACGGCGACAGTGGTTTTCAGATCAAGAATAATTATGCGGATATTCACTTTATTTACGGATACTGGGACGGATATGCAAGAGCAGCAGTGAGGGAATAACAGCGGAGGTTTCCTGAATATAAAAATATCTAATATTCCAACGACAAAATGTCACCATAACAGTGTGACAAAATAATTTCATGGCCTACTAGATTGATTTATTGTTAAATTTAATATTGCCCATAACTTCTTAACGATTGAGTTTTGGACAAAGTGTATAAGGAAATTTCGATTTAAAATTGAGCAATATGGTATTAAGCTACGTTCATCGAGTCACGGGACATCCTGTATAAAGTTTTAGCCATTAATTATTAAATAATCCAAAGTCCCTTCTGTTTGACTTTCTGGGAATCTTATGAGTTACGCCTCAGATTCCTAACCTAAAATTTAAAAGAACAACACTGGCGGAAGTCTAAACATTATTTATTAGACAGAAAAAGCATGTTTATTTATTATAAAGAATAACTTCATCAGTAAAACAGTGATTCCAATTTTTCATCACCTCCACTTTGTCCTCCCCCTTCAAGCCATCCTCACATTTTCCCCAAAATTGCTCGGCCAACGCTTCCCAATCCTTATCCCCGCCCTTAGTAAGCCGCAGTTTAAGCCATTTGGTAACGGATTTAATCATCACATCTTTATTAACGTTTCCGTCCTGGTTGAAAAAGTTGCTCTTTTCAACTCCACATTTCATTATCTTAATTCCGGTTTCATCCAAATCGCGCATCCTCATGTCGTCATCGAAGTACGACGAGAACTTCGCTTTATCGATGTTTAGTTCTTTAAAGCATTCAAACGCGTAATCATCTAGTGATTCGTCGGGCACGTCCCTTGACAGCACCTAATAGAGACATTTTGTCATTGCAAAAAGCGGTTGTCAACCAACTCACCTGCATGACACACCAAAGCACAAAACACAAGACCTTCATGTTTAATAGTTCAAGTACTTTTATCTACAGTAAAAGCTTTCCTGTGTGTTTATATAGTTTTAGACTGTTTACCAATCTAAGTTTTACAGATTATGGTGCAAGACTGGGCAACAACGCTTATCACACTCCTCTTTCCTAACTAAATCGTTTGACCTTATGAACAAAACATCATGACTGTGCACTATTAGATAGTGTTTGTGTCTATATCCAAGTAAAGTATCGAGTTTCGTCCCAATAGGAAAATCTGTATCCACATTTTCAAATACATTTTGTATTAGAGAACTTTTTCAAGTAGGGACATAGACATATAAATACAGGGATCACGAAGCAGGCCATCTGTCGTAATTTTATAATAATTTTATGATCCACAAGTATTAGGCACAGTTTGAATTTCCCGCAAAACAAAAAAATTTAAAAGCAGGCCCTAGTGGTATATGACCATGTACCATGTAAAGCGAATCTGAAAATTCGAAAAGAAGTTCCACTGCAATTCTTGGCCGGACAACGAAAATGGAGAGAATACCACGAAATTTGTTGTGTACATACCTACTTGATGAGTTAAGGAACAAAATTGTCGAACAGTTTTTTAAAATCACTTTTCAAACAAAAGTTATACTCATTTGAAGATTGGGCCTTCGGGTTACAAAGTGTCACCCGCCTACTAGTGAGTGATCTAATTTCGCATGTAGTTAATTGAAAATGTTGCAAAAAAAAAAATAACGATTTAAGTCCATATTATGATCAAATGATCACAAAAAATTCGATTTGTCGTTCATAGTATTCACTTCTGCAAATTCGATTCCAAAAATTCCATTGCTGCGGGTGGTGGGAAAATAATTTTTAAGTAGAGTTCCATTACAATCAATAAGCATTATTGCAAGTATCGTTATCTTTTTGTGATTTGCGACATTTTTAATTAACTATTATAAATAGACGTGGCATTGAAACCACGGTGGCAAAAAATTTTGCTTTGCTTGTGGAGTAAACATCCGTGTCACCGCTCCTGCTGATGCCGGCAGATGTATTTCCACCACGTTCCCTTTATTTCGTCTTTGAGACCATTGTAAATGTAGGAGGGTGTTTCAAGTTGTATTATCATCATTGTCCGACGTGCAAGCTGAAGTATACTTATACGGTATCGTAATTTTATTTCATGTTTTTTTTATTATTTTGAATGCATGAAATTTGGATAAATCAATGCAATAAAGGATAGACTTGTCATTTAAAAATTAAGTATTGGACGTCCAACAGAAAAATTATACAAATTCATGGGTCCGTAGGGTTTATGTAAAAATTATTGCCATGTTGTATTTTGTTGTTCAATTCTAAGGTAAGCTACGAATATGCTGAGAATTTCTTACGGAAAATTTGTAAAAGGGAAATGTGATTTGAAAAGAGAGATCGCGCATCGAAAGTTTTGTTGTTAATCAATATATTCAAAAGGTTACAGTAATTTGAATGACATTTTTCAGTGACACAGTAAGTAATTTTGCATTTTTTATTAAATGCTAGCCGGGATAGTTAAGGAAGTTTATAAGAAAGTTTCCTTTTTGATAAATAATCCACATGTGAAAGTAAGAGATTTAAAAACCTTTAAATGAAATAGGAATGCCTAATTCACGATGACAGGTCCTCCCCGGTCATCTACTCCTGGGAGGATGATCACAGACAGCTTTTGTACTATTGCCTAATACAAAGCTACCTGGTACCGGTTGAGGACATACTTGGGGGCAATTGAACGACTCAACATTGTTTGCTTGTATAAATTTATTTTTGCACATAAAATACGGGTTATTTTAGACGGCGGTTGCTTTCTTCTTCAATTCGACTATCATGCAATTGTGGAAATTGGCCACCTTTTCTACAGCACTTTCTCCTTTCGGAACACTGCAGTCATGGTAGATTTCGTTCGCTAGTTCTGCCGCTTTCTTGTCATCAATCTTATCCGATAGAAAGTTTGGTAGCGCCTTTGCAAGGTCTTTGGTAAGTACTTCCCTGTTAAACGCGCCATCTTCCTGGAAAAAGTCAACTTTGCCCAGGGCGCAATCCATAAACTTTGATGTCACATCGTGAGGATATTTCATATGGAACTCATCGTCGAACATTTCGGAGAGCTTCGCCTTATCGAAGTTCTTCTCCTTCATGCAGGCAGCAGCTACTTCGTCTATTAATGCATCCGGAATTTCAATCGTTTTAACCTAACGGTATTAGACAGTTTTACAAGCGCGCAAAAATGGCAATCACTTACCAATACGAGGCACGCGATATACAAGCAAAGCACAGCCTTTCTGAACATGGTGATATCGCCTAGTTATACAAGCAATTGACAGTGTAGCCTTAAGATGTTAGTCAATTTATACGGTTCTCTTATCATGTTTGTATTTATCACATCGTGACCTGTAAAGGTCATACAGTGGGAATTGTTGTAATCTTAAAGCTGGCCATAAATCACAAAATAAAGTTTATGGACAATTTTTGACCTACTACTTCAATTTCAGTTTAAAAGAAGGATCCTCCCCTAAAATTTTAGAAAAATTAGTTTACAAATAACGAATGTGGGTCTACGCATGCGCAATAATTGTTTTGGGTGTTTTTAGTCGGATCCGATTACGCACGCTCAAAACAAATTTATTTGATGACCTTTATTTGAGGTGTCAACATACAAAATTTTATTTAAATATCTTAACAAAAAAACAAAATTGGATTGCGCAAATACAATAATTGTGCACAACTGCACCCGGTCAGACAGCCGGACATACAGACGGGCAGACAGCAATACAACATTATAAACGAACTCGAGGATCTTTAATAAATGGTAAAGATATAAAATTATGGTACATTAAAAACAGATTTTTTACCATAACAGACGGACGAACAGACGGACGGGTGGACAGACGGACGGACAAAGTGGCCACAATAGCGCATTTTTTTTATTTTTTGTGGAAATGCGCTAAAAACAGAATCCAGTTGGAGGCAGCGGTCCTCAAACTTTTGTATTTAACTCCCCTCATTTATTAGCTGAAAGAAATTACCTCCCTCAATCCCTTTCCGCTAAATACACCAAGATATGGATAAATCTAATTTACCTATAATTGGAGTTAAACGAAGACCTGTACATTAATTGATCCAAGATGAGCGTCAAGGCTTACTTAAACTTGGCAGAAAATGACCTGTGAAGATGATTGGCGAATTGAAGATTTATGATATTGGTCGAGGAGGCGGTCAAGTAATCTAAGAGCTATGAAGGGAAATTCCTATTACAGTAGGACCAAGCCCACAAGAGCCTCGGAAAATATGAGAACTAATTTTGAAATAATTCAAACTGACAAATAGAACGCCTCGGTTTAACACAATTCAACCACGTCTGTTATTTGACATATATAGACTTAATGACGTTACCATATAACGGCCTTGGCCTGTTAAATGTAATCAAAATTTGGAAAAAAATTTGAAAGTTTTACTCCAATATGTTTTGGGGAGCATATGTAGTTTTCATTTAAGCACTTCTTGGACTAAATATCTATTTTTATTTTTTCCGGTATAGCAACAATTATTTATTTATTTATTTATTTATTTATTTATTTATTTATTTATTTATTTATTTATTTATTTATTTATTTATTTATTTATTTATGTATTTATTTATTTATTTATTTATTTATTTATTTATTTATTTATTTATTTATTTATTTATTTATTTATTTATTTATTTATTTATTTGTTTATCTATTTATTTACACCTACTTCAAATATACGTACACTGACATTTATTTTCCCTGCAATTTCATTTTGCAATTTAAGTTATACGAAAAAATTCTAATCTTTGCCCTGTGTAGTAGGATATTAAAGATATTAAATTTTAAAAAATTTAATATAATATACATTATACATTTTATCTTATAAATTTTAAATTGGAGTCCTCGGTTTACGAAACATCCGCCCGTATTTCGTAGTCGCCTCTCACGCACATTTTTCCCGTCTCGCTTGCTCTCACTTGGTTTTTCCGTAGTGAGACACAACTAAAGAGCGCGAGGCGGCTACAGAGAAAGGGTCCATACCTACCTGAAAATATCCACCACATATATAGCTTTGTGTCTTTTAGAATTCTGCTACAAACTAAGTATTGAGGGGTGCTAACGTGTTATTCGCTGCCCCAGGTTTGAAGAAACATTTATAATAAATTATTAAATTTGTTTCATTAATAAAGCGCTGCTTGCCGACGGTGCTATTGTGATTGCGGTTTAGAAACTGTGAGAAATGCAAGTGTTGGCAGAGACGATGGACACATGGAATACTTATTAAGCGTAAATTCTGTAACGGTACATGTTGAATGTCGTAAAGATACCAAGAAATTCAATATCGCATCGTATAAAAAAAGTCGTATGGAAGGATCTCCGTCGACATCTCCTCGTAAGCAAAGATCCAGTTCGTTCGACTTCAATACATTATGTATGTTTTGTGACGAGGTAGCCAGAGAGCAAGAAAAGGAAAGAATTGAGGCGTAAAGATTGCGACGAACATGTATTTGAAGAGAGAGAAAGTGACGATTTAATGACGTATGGATTAGGCCTCAAAGGGATACCATTTAAAAAAAACGCGCCTTGATTCTACCTCGAAGGTATTCTTTACTTTATACCAAAGTTAATAACACAAAAATATAGTCACTATTCAGTAAAACAGTAAGATACAATAACTTAATTATTATACTATATTGTCAGCCTGATCTGTAAGACACTTATTCCACCTCTTCATCAGTTCCGCTTCGTTGTCATCTTTTATATTTTCACAGTGTTCATAAAATTCCGCAGCCAAAGTTGCCCAGTCTTTCCCTTGGGGATCACGCTTAGCTATAAGTTTGAGCCATTTGGCTATCCATTTGACCATCGGTTCCTTATTGGGTTCGCCCTCGTGAGTGAAGTAGTTGCCGTCCTTAAGTTGGCATTTTAAAAGATTAACCCCGGTCTCGTCTAAATTGACCATCTTTAATCTATCATCGAAGTATGAGGACAATATATCTTTGCTGAGGTTCAGCTTTTTAAAACATCCATAAGCGTGTTCATCCAGAAGATCTTCGGGAAAATCTACAGAAAGCACCTAGTGGATCGGTTGATTAGGTGTTTGCAGATATGTATGTGTATTAGCCACTCACCTCAACAACACAGCATAGAAGTATAAATCGTAAGAAAGTTTTCATAGTTGTTGATATTTTGACCACTATAGATATTTAGGCAAATTTGGGGTACTCGTATCACAAATAAGCAGAAGTTATCACACGTAATCACTGAATTATCACACTTGACCCCTTTTTAAGACCACGATTATCTTACAAGACTGGCTATAATTCTTGTGCAAAATATTGGTTTTTGAGACAGAGTTGTGTGGTATTTAAAAATAAAACCAAAATCCTTTAATGAACAGATTTTTGTGTTGCTTTCAGGTTAGGTCCGTATGACTGCCTACATAAAATTGTAGTCAGGAATCTGTGGCCCTGCGTCGTTGATTTGTGAATCAATTTCAGATAAGATTTCTATAGTTTTCGCACACTTGTTACATCTTGTAGTGGTCTAGCGCATGTCCGAAATTGATTAACAAATCGATGATACACGGGCCCAGACTCCTAACTACAATGTTATACCTATGATCGCAAGGAAAAAGCAAGTGGAGAACATGAAAATATAAAATTAGTGCTTGAGTTGTAGTGAAACAGCGATAATTAGAATTACTCGGTATATTATACCACTTACCCAAACCTCCTAGATGATAGTGTTAGAATAGAACCCTGGAGTTTACGTCGTGCCTGTAGGGGTTTAAGGTACAACCCCTACGTGCCTGTGCGATATCCTACGTCAACGATCAGCATCAGCCCGAGGAAATGTAGAAATCCTAAGCTATACATCAGATTAAAAAATTCTTCATCGACCTGGAATCGAACACGGCCCTCCCGCGTGGTAGCTACGACGATTAGACGAATGGCGACGGCTAGCATCTTAATAAATATTTATGTTAGAGGTAATCGTCCGCCAGTTTAATTTATTTATTGTCCCTCTCTTGTTCTGGGCCATCCACAGGCTTTCGCCCAATTACAGAGCGACTCGCATAATGCTTTTTAGATGTACCCCTACAGAGGGTCTTAAGTCATTCTATACTCCGGTATGAATTAGGAAAACTGCTTGAAAACCTAATTCGGACTATCCTAGAAAATGCTCGTAACTGATCTACGGAAATTCCCATCCTGCCGCAGATGAAAAATTCACCTCAACTCAGGTTCGAACACCTTACCTCCCGGCTATTTTGCCCAACGTTCTACCACTGAGCCACACAGATGGGTGTTTGAAGTAGAACAGAGACGAGATCAAGTAAAACATCATAATTAGGTGTATTCCCTAACCAGCCAGAGTTAACGTGGTTTGATATTACCCAAGGTTAGTGTCGGACTCACAGTCTGCAATTCGTTTTTAATTAAAATGTAAGTTTAACTATCATTTAGTGAAAATATGTAAAATATATAAACAATACAACTACATAACGTAAAATAGGTCATCGGAGTTGTGATCTTCTGTCTCTTCATCCACACTTTGCAAACTATTGGTGTAATCATCGGATTCATCATTGGTTTTATTTTCATTGATACAGTAGTAGAAGATATTCTTGCTCCCGTTCGTAGTGGATTGGATTTGTATGCCACTTTATATTTCCCGGTAAGTGTGAAGTCGCAGGCGTACCTTTTTCGTTGACTGATCCGTTAATATTTGGTCTAGTACGAGCGAACGCCTAAACGGCACTACTCGGCACCGATTGGCCACGAAAACGCGGATTGTTACTAGGTGTTGGAATTATTGCCTGCGGTTTATAGAACCAACGTTGGATGTTCAATGGCCAACAACCTGCCTAAATTTTATTCCCCCTAGGTAAGTGCTCTTCATTACTACTTAGGCTTTAGTTCTCACAACCTTTTTTTTAGGATGTATTTATTGTTATATCCTCTTTCACTGAACACACATTGAACTTCCGAAACATGTCGTGTAAACAACCTCTTCATTATTATATATTTTATGGGGAGTTCTTGGATTTTCACCTAAACCGGTACAACATTCCTTGAAACACTTCATGCATATTCATGAAGTGGTAAAATTAAAATGTAAGTGAATTATACGAGGGGCAAAGGGCAAAAATTAGTGGGGGGTATAAGTGTACTAGTTAAAGAGCTGTAATATTTGTAATGTAATGTTTATAAGTAGGTACATAATCCGCATTTATAGATTAATAGTTTAAAGGCAATTTTCACCTGCATCATTGTTGGATAAAAGGTTTCAAAACAATAATTATGTGTACAATTAATGGTCATTAGATATACAGGTTGTACTGAAATCTCGATTATAGAGAGTTGGTTAAATGGACAAAAATGATTGAAAATGATTGGACAAAGATAAAGATAAAGATTTTCCTAATTTTCTCGAAAACGTATCGACCGATTTTAAAAAATCAAACGTCGAAATAAAGGACTTCGTAAGGCCTTTCAAACAAGCTATTACTTGATACCACTTGTCATTTAACATTTTTAAGGGAACGACCCTGTGGGGCAGAGGGTGAAAGGGGGTGAAGTAGTTTTTGATGAAAAAGTTGTCCCCTTGACAAGTCTTTTGACGTGTCTCGGTGTTTTTTCCTTTAATCGGTGGTTTTCAATAAATCCGTGGTGGGAGGTTTTCCAGTAAACATTTCAAGTGACATTTGCCATCTGAAGGATGAGAAACGATACTACAACCTATTCTGGGCACTTCTGATAATTTCGTTCCAAACTGTGTTATCGAAAACGAGAGTCAGTCGTAAGGTCGAATGTAATCGCAGTTATTAATTTACAACGAAGGATCTCCTGCCTTTTCTCTCAGTAAGTAATGCGTCCCTACTATTACTTCTTTTGATTAACACACTCCCCAAAATGGTGCTTTATTACGGAAATCAACCATTTTTAACTATTAACTCCTTTGAATCGTATAATATCCACCACTTACGCTAGCTCTAGGGCCTTAAATCAAAATCCCACGAAAGTTTAAATGTGCTTGCTTTTCCCAAGTTTGTGGTAAAATCATACCGCGTATTTTATACATTAGCAATTATGGTCATGTATACACGGTGTCCATTTTTCGAGTGCCACTATGGGGATCTCGCTTACCTGAAGAAGAGATAGAGAGTTGGTTAAATAGGGACAAAGTTGCGAAGTTTCGTGCTGAATAATAGTCTGAAAGGAAATTAGAAATATTTTTAGTAGTTTTGAAAATATCGAAAAAAAACAAAAATGTCTGACCTTCGTTTTTAATTTTTTCATGGTAAACTAATCATATTAGACATTTCTAATTATCACATTATTCAGACACTTTTTAATTTTTTGGGAAGAGTGCTTTGGAAAAACAAAACGTTCTTTTATCGTGAACAAAAGTTTGACAGTTTGATCCATCTGTCTAGTTGGAGCGTTGGCAGGGAACTAGTTGTGTTGAGAAAATTCGATTTTCATCTGAATAGAATTGAACATTCGTTTTGCAAGAAAATTATAATTCAAATTAGAACAAAATACTTACATAAGAATAAATTATATTTTCGCAATAAATCTAGCACAAACGTAAATCACACTACTTGAAACAAGTCAACCTTGTGTTCACAACAAAAGAACGTTTTGTTTTTCCAAAGCACTCTTCGCAGAAAAGGAAAATTGTAATTTTAGGAAAAATGTGTTACTGAACCACCATGTGTGATATATCGTTGTAAAGAGAAAAAAAGACGTAATCTCAAAATGTCAAAATCCAAAACGGCGCCCATAAGAAAAATTAAAGTTGCCACGTGTTTCTCCGTCCTCTTAAAAGTCATTGAAAACGGGATGCCATATTCGAAATCTCCATTAAAAAGAGTCTGAATAATGTGTTAATTAGAAATGTAAACGATTAGTTTACTATGAAAAAATTAAAAACGAAAATCAGAAATTTTCTTTTTTGGCGATATTTTCAAAACTATTGAAGATATTTTAAAATATTTTCAGGTTATTATTCATCACGAAAATACTTAGCCCCCATTTAACCAAATAATGTCTCTCTTAAGATAACCGAGATCCCCATAGTGGCACTCGAAAAATGGACAACGTGTATAGATCTAATTAAGATAATATAAACTCTTGTTATCCCCGACAGGTTGTACCATTCGGCATTTTGTAGGTGATCATTGATTAAGTAAGATTAAGTGGGGGTCATTCAGGGAAGATTCTGGCATTCATTGGGATTTTGACTACCACTGGAATCCGTGTGTAGTCCGCAAATTACAGTTGTTAATTATAATGAATTTCGAAGAAAACAAAAACCTAATCTGTTGTTATGAACATTACAGTTGCGAAAAGTTGATTAAAGTGCCCGTATATTTCCTTCACGCTATCATCAATGTAGTTCAATGACGCAACCGAGAAATTTCATACAATTCCGGTGTTAAGTTACGTCGTTGACGCAATCCAGGTGCCCGCTAGTTTTACTAAGGACTTGCAAACTTTTAAAAATTTAGATTTACTAAAATGTTGGAATGATCAACCCTATAATGGAGACACACTGTATACTTTCTACTACCAAACTTGCAAAATACGCAAAGCCAACGAAATGCAAGTTCACCTCAATCTAATAAAATGGTGCATGGTCCATTATGACTTGATTTTGGCAGAATATGACGGGTCAAAATCTTTATAAGAGGATCGCAGAGGTCACACCTAGGCCTGAGACTTAGAAAACGGTCAAAGCCTGGAACGAGGAAAGGGCGAGGCAGGACAATGGGCGTGATGTGCCAATCATGGACGAAACTGTTAATTCCAGACCTCACACTACGGAACTAGAGAAGGCATGGGGAGTTGAACTATCTCTAGAACCATCTAATCACTCAGTTTTCAGCAGAAAATGAGGGAAACCTACACCGTTTTCATATGTGGGATGTGGATAGGTGCGCGGATTGTGGAAAAGTTCCGAATGGAGAGTGTCATTTCGGATAAAGGAGGCACTGGACGTCAAAAAAATAGTTGAGAGGATAGTTTGAACAAATGTGAAAAACAATAATTGTGACTAAAGAGCAGATATTAGGTAACACATTTCGTGGTCCTCGGTGACATGACGGGTCCTAAATTTTGATTATGGGTGGGAAGGGGGTTTTAGTGAGTGAAAGCATTTCCAGATTCCCCTTCAAGTACAAAAATTGTTGGAAGTTGTCACCACATGCTAGAGTAAATACCGTAAAAAACACCCTTGTGCTCCTATGGATAAAGGGGCGCGTTGGACAATTTGTAAAAAAGTGAAAGTGGTAAGTACTCTTCGCCACCATTTACTACAACTTAATGCGGTTACGTGGTATCTTCCAGGAAATCTATTCCTGGGAGGATAATCAGAGATATTCTTTGTACCTTTGATGCCTAATAGCAACTGTTACACACTAAAACTACCAGGGGGAAAATAAAGGTTACAATTTTTTTGCGTGTATAAGTTTATTTTTACTACTAAAATACGGGTTCTTTTACGCGGCTGTTTTTTTCTTCTTCAATTCAACCATTACGCAATTGTGGAAATTGGCCACCTTCTCAATTGAATTTTCCCCTTTCGGAGTGCCGCATTCATGGTAGATTTCCTTCGCCATTTCTGCCGCCTTCTCGTTATCAATCTTATCCGCTACAAAGTTTGGAAGCGACTTTGCAAGGTCTTTAGTAATTACATCCTTGTTAAACCCGCCATCTTCGTGGAAATAGTCAACTTT
The DNA here is from genome assembly GCF_008802855.1 of Photinus pyralis. Lineage (NCBI taxonomy): Eukaryota > Metazoa > Arthropoda > Insecta > Coleoptera > Lampyridae > Photinus > Photinus pyralis. The sequence continues at coordinate 24,779,568 of NW_022170819.1, read as the reverse complement.
GCCTACGGCGCATTCCATAAACTTTGATGTCACATCGTGAGGGTATTTCATATGGAAATCATCGTCGAACATTTCGGAGAGCTTCGCCTTATCGACGTTTGTCTCCTTCATGCAGGCAGCAGCTGTTTCGTCTATTAGTCCATCCGGAATTTCAATGGATCTCACCTAGCAGTATTATAGAGTTTTACAAGTGCGAAACGATGGTATAATCACTTACCGATGCGAAGCACGCGATGAACAAGCAAAGCACAGTCTTTCTTAACATGGCGATATCGTTTACTTACACAAGTAACTGACAGCTGCATCAAGATGTTGGTCAATTTATAGGGTCCACTTATCATGTTTGTACCCATCACATCGTGACCTGTTGCTCCCGTAAAGGTCATACAGTGGGGAATTGGTGTAATCCTAAAACTGGCCATAAACTAACCAAATTAAATTTATGGACAATTCAGATTGCAAGCACCAAAGCTTTAAGGTCTCTTTTTCCTATTAACTACACAAAGTCAAATCAAGAAAAACCATTAAACATAGAAACAAATTGGAGTTTACTTAAATAAGTGTCAATGTTGAAGCAGCGGTCCTCAAACTTTTATATTCAGCATCCCTCTTTTACTAACTGAAATAATTTGCTTCTCTCATCCCTCTTCCGCTGAATAAACCAAGGGTCCACCAGCGGAATTAAAAATCAAATTAGCCTAGTCAATAATGTGTAGTCTACTGGCCTGGCGGCGCGGTGGGCTGCAACTCCATAATAGTCAAACGAAGACCTGTCCTGTAACTGAACCAAGAGGAGAGTTAAGGCTTGGTTTTCACAAGCACTGCACTCTTAGTCCAGGATATGAAGGTTTTGGCCTAGCAATTTTTTCAAAACGAATCGATTAACTTGAAATATTGACAGTAGGTATGGAATAGCCCTAGGAATAGCCCAAGGATCAAAATCTATATAATATCAAAGGGCGCTTTCACCCCGGGGGCGGTTGGCACTCCTTTTCAGGGGTGGCAATTTTTTATTGTAATTTTAACGCGTGAATAGATAGAAAAATTAATTTTAAACAAAAAAGTGTTCTATACATTTTTTTGGAAGGCTAATACTTCTCCAGTTATTCGCGACATAAGTTTTTCATAGAAAGGTCACTGGTTTTAATTACTTATTCGCAAAACCTGAAAAAGTATGCATTTTATAAAACAACTGCGGAGAACAGAATTGTATCCTTTAAAAATTAAAAAAACATAGTTTTTTTTTTTAATAATTGCTGTATCACGAATACAAACCGAGTCGTGGCTTGTTAAAGGCTATCTTTCTCCGTCAAATAACGGCAAAGCTATGCATTTTGCGAGAAAAACTTAAAAAAACCTTTTTTATTTTTTTTTAAGCAAACTTTATTATAAAAATTAAGTGAGTTACAATGAAAATAAACCTCGAAATAAACTAAAGAAATATAGAAAACGAGCTCCTGGGTATGGCTATAGCATGTGCAAAACCAAATTTGAAACCTGTTAGTTTTGCTTTTATTTAAAGTGTATATTTATGAAATTTCATGTAATTGCTTCCATAAATAAGAAAGTTTGCACTGCACATCCTATACAAAACCAAATTTTGAAACTGGTGTTAACTTTGCTATTATTCCAAGTGGCTATGTATCAAATTTCATTTAAATCCCTCCATAAATAAGAAAGTTGGCACTGCGCATGCACAATACCAAATTTTGTAACTGGCGTTAAATTTTGTTTTATTCCAAGTGGCTATGTATCAAATTTTATTTAATAAATAAAAATTTTGCAATTCGGTTTATAAATTGTCGAGATGCGAAAAGGGCACTGTGAATGTTGATCGATTTTTGGAATTGCGTTTTATATGGCTAAAGCTATGCGCATATAGAATTTCATGCAATTCGGTTCATAACTCACGGAGATGTCAAAAGAGCCTTCCATATTTTTTGGGCTACATTGCCAATTCGCTAACTCCGATCTACAAATTTGATAAAGAATCGATCTACTAAATTTGATCGTAATCGGTCCATTCGTTATCGAGATATCGTGCTAACGGACGGACGGACGGAGAGACGGACAGACGGACAGACACCGCAAAATTATAAACTCGCTAGGAGCTTGTTAATAAGCAAGATTCGTACTTTTTTCAGCGAAAAATCAGCGCTAGCAACCCTCTAATTACCACCCTAATTAAAATGAGTCTTTCCCCTTTTCCAGTTTTTGTCTAATTACGTATTATAATACATTCTAGAAGTGTGACCAATTTAAAAAAACTTAATTTTGAAATAATTGAAGCTAAACGTTAAAAACGAATTTCAAAATAACAGCAAAACAACTGAAGATACGTAAAAAATGCTACAGCAACCAATTGTATAGCTTTTTTCATTCTAAACGTTTTCCTCGCCGGGAATTTTCTGCACGAAAAAAAGTAAGTGAGATATAGACGTTTGCAACGTGTATTTATACGGGAGCACTACCCTGTTTTAGCCCTTTAAGGTTACCCCATTTTAAAACTGAGGGATTTGATGTAAATAGCCTTGTAGGCCTACCTACCAAATGGTTTTTAATGCACTTTCTATCTTAAAAATAAAGGACTTATGATTAAAATACGAATCACAGTTTTTTTCAAAAAATTCTAACCGGAGCATGACCTATTTCGTATACTACACAATAGAAACTGAATCCGAATTTTAATTAAAGAAACAAAATAGAACTGTGGGTTATATCAAGATGAATTCAAGTAAGTTTAGCCCGGAACCTTTCCCTTTGCACAAACACCTCTCTATGAACGGTTTAATGTTAATTTATATCAACGTTCGATACACCATCTATCAGGAGGTTGAACACCATACTTTGTTCAAAATGCACACTGAACAACTGTCGTCAATAATAAATTAATAAGTTTTTGAAGGTAATTTTTTATTAAACCACAATAAGGGTTGATTTTTAAGAGTTGAAATTTTCTGAAATAATGTTCCAAAGCCTCTAACAATCATTACTTAACTCATCCATACTAAATTTTACTCACCTTAAGCTTTAATATGTAGTTTTATGAGTTTTGGAATAAAGGGGTAGTTTTCACCACTAAAAACATATATAATATATATAAGTGGAACTTAATCCTCAATTTTTATGCAAATCGAAGCATTTTTAAAAATTGCCAGGTTTTAAGTTGCGTTTCCGGGATTATGTGAGTGGAGAAAATAAAACTAGGGGGAATCAACTTTGAATTTTTGGTCTACACCCCCCTGAATTAATTTGAATTAACGTGAAATAAAGTTAATTAACGTGCATTAATTTGAATTAACGTGAATTAATTTGAATTAACGTGAATTAATTTGAATTAACGAGAATTTACATGAATTAATTTGAATTAACTTGAATTAGTTTTAATTAACGTGAACTAATGTAAATTAACGTGAACTGATTTGAATTAACGTGAACTAACGTGAATTAACGAGCTCACGTGAATTAACGTGAATTTATTTGAATTAACGTGTTAACCTGAATGACAGTGCATTAAGTTGAATTAACGGGAATTAACGTGAATTAATTTGAATTAACGGGAATTAACGTGAATTAATTTGAATTAACGTGAATCAATTTGAATTTGAATTTTTGGTGTAGATTATTATTATTACTTGTTTCCCCCTAGAAATAAACCGTAATGCGCCATTCACTTGAAAGTATCGGTTGCTGATATCATGGAAAATAACACGGCATAAGGAATATCAGAGCAAACCGCTTCTGGAGTATCCAGGTCAAGCTTTTGAACGTTTTTACACCCAAATTGACCTGCAACTGACAATTCATTTTCATTTTTTATATAATTGACAAACTTCAAATTCTTTCTTGAGGTTCTCGTAAATAATAGCCTACATAAACATTCATAAACCGAATCATCAGCATTTTTTTTGTCTTCAATAATTAACCACACATTATATGAAAGCCCTTTGTCACCTAGAGCATTAAACAGTCGACTCTTAATCGAACAGGCGAGGTTCGAACCCTAACCATACACCATACACGCAGTCAGCATAAGAAAGTGCCCAAACATTTGGTCCGGATCTAACTGCCAAAATTATGAGGTGTTCATAAAGCGACCGTTTCATTCAAAACTTTCCTACGTTCCACAAATACCCTAGGAAATACCTATACCTACTTTTTGCCTGTGCGAACTTATCAATGGTCCTACGTTGCTAGAAACAGGAAACTACAGCCAACTACCAGAGGAGCATTCGAGCGTCCCATGCCTTTTTACTTTTAGTAAATAATATATATAGCAAAATTATATTGTGGGCGTGTCTTGTTCGTCTGTCCGTCAAAACGTAGGCCGATGACTTAGATGATTGCTTCTTGATAGGCTTTTAAGCAAATCATCCACCAAATTTGATTCAGAATTCTAAAAATAACTAAACGCCTTTGATAACAAAGCTAAACGTAGACAGAAAAAATACAGAAAGTTTTGCGGAGGAAAAATAAGTAAATGTAAAATTTTCCATTTGGAAATTTATAGATCTGACGGAACAACAATTTGTTTGTCCCTTGCTTTCAGAAAGGTCAGGCATTGATAGTAAACAGGTTTTATCTTTCCTGGAATTTTTTTATTAAGAAGTTTTCCATTGACGGGTGATGAAAGCTACAAATAAGTTAAGAAACTAGACTTGGTAAAAGGCCCAAAGGAGCGATTAACATCTTGCGATTATTTGTAAATTTTGGGTAGATAAACATCAGGATTCCCAGAAGCAATGTGTGGAAGCGCCAAACCTCAGAATAAAGGATGTACTTTGATGGAACAATGATGAGTAGTTCAGACCGGAATTAAAGTGTTACATTGTGGACTAACGCCATTTGCTAACACACATCCATAATTGAAGTTTTTATGTTGGGCCCTTCAGGATCACACCCTTTTAGTAATGTATTGTTGTTTATTGTAAACTAAAGTTAATAGTACAAAAATATAATCATTAAACATTATTCAAAGAAACAATAACATTGAGTAACTTAATTGTTATTATTATTCGATAGTATCAGCTTTGTCTGTAAGACACTTATTCCATTTTTTCGTCAGTTCCACTCCGTTGTCACCTTTTATCTTGTCACAGTGTTCATAAAATTCCGCAGCCAAAGCTGCCCAGTCCTTTCCTTCAGGATCACACTTAACCATAAATTTGAGCCATTTCGCTATCCTTTTGACCATCAGCTCTTTGTTGAGTTTACCCTCGGGGGTGAAGTAGTTGCCGTCCTTAAGTACGCATTCTAAAAGTTTAATTCCGGTCTCGTCCAGATGGACCAACCTTAACCTATCGTCGAAGTATGACGAGAATGTGTTTTTATCGAGGTTTAGCTTTTTAAAACATTCATAATCGTGTTCTTCCAAAAGCTCTTCGGGGAATTCCGCAGAGAGCACCTAATGGATCGGCTGATTAGGGTGTTCTGGAGCAAATGTCAAATATCACTCACCTGAGTGACGCACCAATATAATGCAAAACGTAAGAAAGCCTTCATCTTGGTTGATGTCTTGATCGCTTATTTGTAGATATTTATACAAACAACTCCTATCGTAGAAGTTATCACGTTAATCACTTGACCTTTTTCCCCGATTATCAAAAGTTGAAGGTTTTTGGAAGAGCTAAAAGATGACAGAAAAATGTACAGGGTGTTCCATTAAAAAAAAGTGAGATTTTTTTAATAATGAAGTTTTGCAACTTTGGACCTACCAAAAAAAACACCCTGTAAGCTTTTTTTTTAATGTTTTATAGTAGATGTATTTATTTGACTTTTACTTAACCCAGGATAAAAGATAAAACCTGGGACCAGGACAAAAGAAGCCTATTAGAAAATTAAAGCGACGTCCTCGCAATTTTTCAGAATAATGAAAGCAATATCAGTGAACAACGTCACCGCACGTGAAATATTGGAACTGGTGCCTGTGATAACCACTGTAGCGATAAGAAATTTACTAGGGTGGTATGCAGTTGACGACCCATTTGATATTGCTAATCAGTTTGACCCTGAGTCAAGAAATTATTTACTTATTTATTTATTGTCCCTAAAACCTAGGTCGGAGTAGCCGACAGAATGCTCCAAACTGATCCAAGGAAATACGTATTTCTGCCACAAATGAAAAATTCCTACCTCAGCCCAGGTTCGACAACTCGGCCTCACGGCTATGTAGCCCGACTCTCTACCACTGAACAAGAATATTTTCTCTTGAATTTTTTGAAGTGAAACCATCTCCAACAACAAAAAGTAAAGAAGATGAAATTGCTATCAAAATTCTTCAAGAAACTACGGTCAAGAAAGGCAACGATGGGAAACTGGACTCATGTAGAAGGAAGAGTAAATATTCGCCCAATGGAAAGTAAAATGGATAGGTAGATCTCCAGAATTTGCTGAACTTTTTCAAAAAAAGTTCAACGATTACATTGACAAGGGTCTTATGTCTCAAAGTATATGGAGGATTCGACCGGAAACGGTTCCAAAAATATTGAAGAGTGCGGTTTCCTTTTCTTAAAAGCTCTGATCTCATCCAATCTCTGGTGGAAAGTTTGAATTTCCCGCAAAATTAAACATCTCCGAAATTGGTAACCAGATGTCATTTATTTAAAAGCAGTGGTGGATCAATTTAACGGAGCACTAAACAATAATCACAATAATTCATAATTTAAAAAAATTAATTTATCAAGCACAGTTGTTGGACACTTTGGTTAATGTATTCAAATATTTACTCTAACGTTGCCCGAGGGATAGTCAACACCTAGGGGGAAACAAGTACCATTTTTGGTGAACACCAAAAATTCAAATTCAAAATAATTCACGTAAATTCATGTTAATGCACGTTTATGCAAGTTAATTCACGTAAATTTAAATTTATTCACGTTAATTCAAATTAATTTACGTTAATTCAAATTGAATCAAGTTAATTGACATTAATTCTGGTTAATTATAATTAATTCACGTTTATTCTAATTAATTCACGTTAGTTCAAATTAACACAGAGGGGTGTACACCAAACAGTCAAAGTTGTTTCCATGTAGCATTTTTCCAAAGCAAATGTTTACCAGGACTAGAGCTTGCGAGTAAAATTATTTGAACGGCGGATTTTTTCTGGGGACAAATTTTTTACACAAGTATACCAGGGAAAAATTTTCCAAGAGCAATTTTATCAATCTCAAATTTTCAAGACGAGAATTTTTCCATAGAGAATTTCCCCAGGGCGAATTTTTCGGAGACGAAAATATTCCAAGGCCTATTTTGTTGGATGCTAAATTTTCCCTATGCGAATTTTCTGGAAATGAATTTTTCCACGACAAATATTCGCAAGACGAATTTTGAGGGGACAATTTTTGCGGATCAAATATTTCAAGGGCGATTTTTTTACGTTTCTGGAGACACGTTTTCCACGCAAGTTTCCGGGGCGAGTTTTTTAAGCGAGTATTCTAGGGCATAAACTTCCAACGCAAATTGTTCTTTGACGATTTTTTGGGGACCAAATATTCGAAAGAGGATTTTTTCAATATTTTCTGTAGATGAATTTCCTTTTCTGAACGAATGTTTCAAGGGCAATTTTGGGAGCCTACATTTTCGGTAGGTAAATTTTTCGGAAGAGAATTTTTCCATAGTGAATTTTCCCAGAACAATTTTCCTTGTAGTTTTTTGGAGTCAAATATTCCAAGGACGACTTTATTCGGTAGGCGAATTTTTTAGAAAAGAGGTTTTCCAGGAAGAACCCCCCCGAAAATTGTTGGGGGTGAAATTTTCATATTCCCTGTATGAATTTACGTGTTGAATCTTGCACGGAAGCATTTTAAAAAAGCCATTTTTTCATAGCGAATTTGTCTCGTATATTTTTTTCGGACAAGTCTTTAGGAGTCAAATATTCCAGGGGCGATTTTTAGAGCGCATCAAAATTTCTGGAATTATTCACGCAAGTATTCTAGCGAAGGTAGATTTTTACGAGCCTTTTTTTATGAGAGCGATTTTTCCTAGCGAATTTTCAGGAGATTTCTAAGGGCGATTTTTCACAAGAATCGGCGATTTTCGAGAAACGAATTTTCCAGGGCAAATTTTGTCAGGACGAGTGTTTGTGGGTCAAATCTTCCAACAGAGATTTTTTCGAGGCTAAGTTTTCTGGGGACAAATTATCGTGTTCAAATATTTAGGACAAGAATTTTTCCAGGGGGAGACGTGTTTTTAATGTCTAATATTCCAAGGGCGATTTTTTCGAGGCTAAATTTCCAGGATAAAAATTTGTTATACAATTTACTCCAGGAAAGGGTTGTCCGGTGCGCATATCCCCAAGGCGACTTTTTCAAGCCTACATTTTCCGGAAGCGAATGTTTCCATAGGGAATTTTCCCAGAAGAAATTTTCCGGGAACAAGTCTTTGAAGATCAAACACAATAGTTTTTCGAGGCTACACTTTCAAGATGAGAATTTTTCTATAGCGAAAATCTCCAGTGAGAAACTTTTCCGTGAACAGTCTTTAGTGATGAAACATTCCAAGGGCGATTTTTTAAGCGCATCCAAATTTTCTGAAGCGAATTTTCTGTGGATTTATAAGGGCAATTTTTTTTAGGAATCGATGATTTGTTTGAAACGAATTTTTCTTAAGGGGAACAAGTACCATTTTTGGTGTACACCAAACAGTCAAATTCAAATTAATACACGCTAATTCAAATTAATTCACATTCATTCAAATTAATTCACGTTAATTCAAATTAATTCAGAGGGGTGTACACCGAAAATTCAAAGTTGTTTCCCCCTAGGTCAACGCTGTTAGAACTGGCTCAAGCACAATTCGATTTGTTTATATCGCAAATTTTTCTCGAAACTTCTAGAACGCTTCTGAACGCTCCCTAATATTCTATAATGTTCTCGAACACACACGTCATATTTCCCGGAAAGAATGCGTCATATCTGCCTTTGTTTCTTATCGCCATGACTAATCTTTTAAGGCGCCTCGTCGTCTATCGGGATTTATAGAATATTCGACAATCCCATAAACCTATAATTAATTGATACTGTCTTCGGTAATTTAGATTTAGTGGATGCATTTAGAAATCGTATTTATTAAAATTATATAATTAAGTTCTCGTAGGAATACGACGTTCAATACATACCTAAGCGGCCTCAATAAAGCCCCCCAGTTTGGCTTACCTAAAACAAACAAAAAAATTAATTTATTTTTGGGTAATGTAAATTTATCCACGCACAAGACATTCGTTTAGAAACTTTACGGTAAATGAAAAACTTTTCTCTCATACAGATTTGCCTGCCATTTATCTTAAACAATTACCATCACTAATGTTACCGTGTTCCAAATTGTAAACAAATTGGATTTTAAATTGGAAGGAGCTTGCAAAATGGTTGACTATTGAGTACGCAGTTTGATTCGTTTAAATTCTATCGTGACACGAAAAGTGTTTTAGTTTTATCTTGATTTTACACACAACGCGGTTTTAAATGAACTGAATAATAAAAAAACATCACCCTTGTGATGACAAAATCGATCAGAAATTATTAGTCTACATGTAGGACATTTGTGTTTCATGAGCAATGCAAATATTGTAGTTACGTTCAGTAATTGCAATTAACATTGTAGTCTGTAGGGTGGAAGGTAGAATTCGAGCAAGTGTTTGTTGTTAAAAGCGATACTACAACCTCATCTGGCACTGCCGCATATTGGTATCGAGTGCGACCAAATTAAACGTACCTGGGTCGAATAATTATAGTCAAATTAATGTAATTGTAGTATTCCTCGAAGAACACAAAACGAAGTGGTTATTCCGATTGCGTTTGATACCTTAATGTCCTGAGGAGTCCGTTACACTGTTAAATTAGCGAAGAATCCTACGCCGCAATCGTCATTTCGGAAAGTTTTTAGGGTGCGCATTGTTCTAGGTTTGGTGGTTGCCGAAGTGTAGACGTAATTTTTTCGAAATTCAAGTAATAGGTATAAGATTTGTAGGAAGTTGGCCATTTCAACGTTAGCAATCGTATAGTTGTTCTGCGTATTTAAATTCTATAGTGTTGCTCGCATAATAGCTTTCGGAAGTCTTAGGTTGCAGTCGTAGGATAATAATAAAGAGGTAATTTTATCTCAGTAGAGTTTGGATAGCTGATATAGAAATATGTTGTTGTCACATCATCGTCCACATTATGGGAATTGCAGTTTTGAAGCTCATGCACTTTGAGGAGTACCGTTAATTAAATTTGATCTTCAGAAAAACGTGGTGCGATTAATTACTCTACGCCATTTTGCAAAAAGCCAAAGAGGAAGGGATTATTTTGGGAAGAACATCTGGGCGGTCAGTCCTGACTCACGGTAGCGTTAACCATGGGGTTTGAAATAGAAAAAATTCACAGATTTCGCAATCCATGCAACTATCAGCGACATGGACATGACAACGGTATTACGCCATATGCAAAGCACTCTTAAACAATAGGATCACTCGTTTGCAAGCTCGCTAATGTCGCAAACGTCACTCTAATAAGCATGCGAGCTTTGCCAGGATGAAAGTAGGCGTCTTCTGGGAATCATAAAACCAAGTTGCGATTGTGGAGATTTTTCTCGAAACGGAAATCTTCACGCGACTTCCGGGAATTAACCAGCACCATCGGTATCGCATTTTATTGCTGGAAAAGGTTATTGTTTACGTTAAGTGCCATCTTATTCCGGCGCGTATGCAACAATAACAAAAAAAGGGGTTGAGCTTTTCAGTTAGAACAAAAAAAAACGTTTTGAACCTTTTTCTACGGCCTCCCTGAAAACGGGGTTAACCTATAAATTAGACGCATGATCTACAATCCTACAACCTACAATCGTGCGTAATGAAAAAAATTGACGTATGTTTGTTGTTGTAAGGAGACCGTTCCGAGCTTAATTTTCTATCAATAGTGTTATCTGCTGAAGGACATTCTTTCTACGATGTACAGTGATATCCATTTAAGTCGAATTATCTTTTAGAAAAATCATCGTAACATAATAATATTGTTTAAAATAAACGAGAATTATTAAGGAACACCTGGATATTTTTGTTCTTAAAGATAACAATCTTTGGGAAAATTGAAGCCTTTTGTATTGCATGTATTTTATCTTTGGTGAACTCTTTGATATGCCGGCCCGTGTGGCGCAGTTCAGTTGAAACTGGACTGTGGTGCTAAGGGTCCCGGTTCGAATCCGGGTTCGGGCATGGATATTTGTAAATGTATAGTGGTTTGGGTTGGTAGAGCAGCCTTGGCTGAAACCCCGCCCACTCAAAAATAAAGGGCAAATAAAGAAATAAATAAATATTGCAATAAATAACGGCAAATAAACACGATAGGAGTATAGCGACTAATAACTCAAAATTCAAAAGACGAGAGATAGGTATCTGAGGGATTATCAGATAAAAGTGTGACTTGAAGCGCAGAAAATTTTATAAAAACGAGAAGGAAGAGGTTGTACAAAAAACATAAAACGCAAGAACAAAGAAAAATAGGGCAAAAGTGGAAAACCTAACAGAATAAACCAGGAATTTTTTTTAACTCGATAACAACGAACAGTAGAACAATCCCATAAAAGTGATAGTAATCACGGAGTCTTTTGGGATTCCCTGCGCCGAATTTTGGTTTGCGCTAAATGCAGCAATGAGTTACCCTAACATTTTTTCGCACTCGGAAAACGGCCACGGAGCCTTATGGAATGTTTCCTATTAGTTCACCGTGATGATTACTCGAGTCCTGGGAGTGGCACAAGAAATTTGAAGAGGGTCGAGGGATTTGTAGTGATGATGGATTAAAAAAAATCGATTAGGTTGTTCGCGGTGACCTTCGTTTGAACATCAGGAGTATTATTGAAATTTAATCACTGGCAAAAAGACAGTTCGACAAATTTTAATTAAGATGTGCACTTGAAAAAACTGTGCAAGAATATGGTTCTCAATATTATGGCAATTTGGAAAGCATACCCTCCAGTGGACCATATTTCCTAAACAATGACGAGGTATGAATTTTTCAATATGACCACGAATGCTAGCGCCAATGTACGACTCCTTCAAATAGGATGAAATAAGACAAGTCGAAATTCAAGGCGATAGCTGAAGTCGGTCGAGGATGGGCTAAACAGTTACTACAGCTGTTGTTCGCTCATGATGAAAAATTTGCTGTTGAAACGCGTGCGATATTTTAATATTTTGTAAACAATGATTCGTGTTCTACGAATTAAAACTTAGCTCTAGGGAACCAGTGGCCAAACATGGCTTTTCGCTAAGTGTCTCGACTTTTTCTCTTAGTAACGCGTCCCGACTTACTTTTCCTAGTTAATTCGCCTCCTAAAATGGCGCTATATTACGGAAATCGACCATTTTTAACAATTAACTTTTTTGATTCGTTTAACATCCAACAATTACGCTAGTCGTACCTCAAAACCCTTGGGAAGTTGAAATGTGCAACCTTGCTTTTCTCAACCTTGAGGTAAAATCATACTACGTATTCTCGACATTCGCAGTTTTGGTGACGTAAACCTAAATAGTAGAATATAATTTCTTGTTATCGCCGACAGGTTGTCGCCAAGACTTCTGTTGGCACCAGGGAAGATAGATGGCGCAGGGGAGAGGGAAGCGGCGATTCTGTGAGAGTGTGTGCTGGCCAATTATTGTAGTTCGTTTCGTAAATCGTAGTCAATGAAATATTAAATCCTGATACTGGCGTGTGTATTAATTATTTGTCCCCTGGCGACAACATTATCAGAAGTGGAATAATTATAACTCAAGAACGTCTCTAGAAATCGTGAAATTTTCTTTCGCTTTTGCTGTGTGATTGCGAGAAAAAGAAAAGAAGATGGCGGGTGATGGTGACAACGAGGACGCGTATGTGGAAGAGTTGGGACAAGTGACGGGATCACGTGGGGAAAATGCGGTTAACGAGAGTATAAATACTGTATTCCCAGATTCCAGTAACCCTGACTTAACGCAATTAATGATCCAACAAATGGCGACTATGACCCAGCTACTATCAGTAATGGGGAATAACCAAGCACAGGCGCAAGCATTACACACGGGACCAAGGGACAACGTTTACCATATTATGCCAGATTTAAACAAAACGATCGGAGACTTCGGGGGTAGCTGTGGAATACAAGCCGAGGAATGGATCGACACAATAAATAGTTGCGCTTTATTACACAAATGGCCAGAAGAATTTAAGTTAGAGACCGCTAGAATTCACCTATACGGTGGAGCTCGTGATTGGCATCGGACGAGGCGGGCGCAGATCAAGAACTGGTCAGACTTTGAGACAAAATTCCGAGCAACATTCGTAATGGAAGAGAGCCTCACAGAAAAATGGAAACACATGACAAGGAGAGTCCAACAATCAAAGGAAAGTGTGGAGACGTATTTCCACGAAAAACACAAATTGTGCTCACAACTTAAACTATCATTTCGGGAAACAAAAGAGCAAATCGCAACGGGCTTATCGCGAAAACATGTGATACCGGGACTTTTAGTGAAAGAACACGCGAACATTGACGATTTTTTACATGATGTAATAACGCTTTATCGTGTATCGGGTTATGGATTCAGCGCAGAATCGCCTCGAGAACCACCGAGGCATGCGAAGTGGACCGCGGATTCAGGGAAAACAGCGAGTTTTCAAAAACGTGACGTGAACCAGGACAATACAAAAGTGAAAACTACCGAACAGACAATAAAATGTTACAATTGTACGGAAATAGGCCATTATGCTTCTAAGTGCCCCAGGCCCCAAGGCGTTGAGCTTTGCTTCAAGTGTAAACAAAGCGGGCATAGGCATGCACAGTGCCCTTTGAGAAACAAAACCGAGGCGCAGCAGCAACTCATAATTGCATCACCGGGATCAACTAGTGGTAACAACATCGACAAATTCCTACGCGTAGTTGAAGTAAACGGAGTAAGAATAGAAGCGCTTATTGACCCTGGCAGTTCAGTGTGCACAATTAAAGAAAATGCAGTGGTCGATAAGAAAAATGTAAAACGCGAACGTCAAGAACTATATGGTTTTGGAAATGCAGCAGCAATAATTTGTGAAGAATATATAGAAACGGATGTAAAAGTGGACAATGTAACCGCGGAAAGAATTAAATTTTATGTGGTGCCAAATAACGTGCAGAGTCTAGACATTATCATTGGAAGGTCATTCACAGAACTAGAGCACATAGCATACGCGAAGGTCGGTGACCGATTAATCTTTGGTAATCGAAACAGTGATCCTTTTAAGAACTTGCAAATAGTAGAGGAAACTTCAAATCGAGTGAAATTGCGAAGCGTGAAGGAAAACGAAGTAGCAGCAAACAGTGTTAATTACATCGACGTCCATTGCGGCGAGGAAATCGTATCGGTACCAATCGCTAATCCAACTAACAATCGAGTAAAAATAAACGAAGGAGCTGTAGTGGGAGTTATAGAAAACAAAGGAGAAGAATTGGAGGAGCTGTTTACGGACACAGATACAGTTGAGATTACAGCAGAAATGCTTAATATTGACGAAGATGTAACACCGGAAGTAACTGCAGAATTGGTGGATTTGTGCAAGGAATTCCGACATTGTTTCGCATTTAACTTACAAGAATTAGGCTGTACAAATGTAATGGAGATGACCATCGAGGATAACAACGTGCCAGTACGCTGCAAACCATATCGAGCCAGTATGAAAGAGAGGAAAATTATCTCTCAAATTGTGGATGAGTGGAAGAAAACCGGAATTGCTAAGGAAACAACATCTGCCTACGCGAGTCCGGTTTTACTAGTGCATAAAAAATCGGGCGAACCGCGTTTAGTGGTAGACTACCGTAAATTAAATAAACAAACTGTTAAAACAAATTTTCCTGTGGCAACAATCGATGAACAAGTGGAAAATTTAAGTGGAAACGAGTTATTTACAACACTAGACATGGCGCACGGGTTTCTACAATTGCCCTTATCTGAAAACTCGAAACACAAAACGGCATTCATTACGCCGGATTGTACAGGGGAG
>NW_022170819.1:24763066-24764478 GCF_008802855.1 Photinus pyralis | reverse complement strand
AATCCAAATCAATTTGTACTTTTTCGATCAGACTTCTCAATCAAAAGCCTGAAAGGAACCGTTCTCTTTGACACACGATAAGAAAAACCTAGGACCTGTATTTATGTTCCACTTTAAAGCTCTCCTGCTGCTATACCTGCATGACCGTTATATCACAGCTAGGTATGTTGTGATATACATGGTAAAACTTCCAGGAGATTCTGTCACCCTACCTCCCTGTAATGAGACAGGGTGAAACAAATCTCTCCAACTCCATTGTAGAGTCATTTGAACAGGCATGTCCTCTGAGACCCTATAACCATCCCTGGTGGTGCCGGGTGCTCGAAAAGCACTGTTGGGCAAACAATTCAATAAGTCACGGAAGAGCAAAGCTGAAGTCGACTAGGAAGCTTATAAGGGAAATAAGGAGGCGTCCTCTGCATCCTACTTAGATAAAATCCTAACTAAGGATTCATATATTGCAACCCAGCTAGCTTCAGAAGAAAGGATGGTTCCTATACGGACACCCTCCGAAGACTGCCGAGGTACTGAGAGACGCTCACTTTGTCGGAGCCAATACTACGGCCAGAGGCAACCTCCTTGACTCCCACGGAGAATGACTGGGCGGTTGCAAGTCAGATGGTGGATACACGAGGGTAACCTGGGCGGTGAAATCGTTCTCAGCATACAAATCATCAGGATAGGACGGCATAATACGAGCTCTCCTGCATAGGGGACTGGACGTAATTGTTATCTACCTAGTGAGAATATATACGGGCTGTATGTCTTTCAGATACATACCTAAACAATTGAGGGAGATAAAAATTGTTTTCCTCTCCAAACATGGCAAGGGTGATTACTCCACACCTAAGGCATATCGTCTAATCAGTCTGGTGTCTTCTTTCCAACAAATTTTAATCTCGGTTTCTAATTCCAAATTCTATAGTAAGTAATGGCCACGAACAAATTCCTTAAATTCCACAAGAATTATTTAAACAAATTTTGAAGACACCTGAAATAAACTGTGGGTACGGAACAACAAAATCAATCAAATCACAAGCGTGATACTTTTATCTGGATCGTTAAAAGGTTCGAATAAACACACGAGTTACGGAAATTAACACAAACAAACTTTATTTTATAACACGCAAATCAAATTAATCACAAAATTTTAGCAAAGTGGTCTGTAACAACGTACGTTTTACACACCGCATAAGTTCAATAACAATTATCGGTTCCAACATGTGAATCTAAACCATTTGGGGACACAACAATTTTCATCAAAATCCGTCCAATCGCTTAGGAGAGGTTCAGTCACAAAGACACAGAAGAATTTTATACAGGGTGTCCCTAAAAGGTCTGTACAACGCGCTACCATGGGTTCTTGGTATCAAAATAGGACGATTTAACCCAACTTACCTCTATCCAAAAGT
>NW_022170819.1:24643457-24762966 GCF_008802855.1 Photinus pyralis | reverse complement strand
TTTATCGCACATTAGGATTATATCTGAATTATTTATGTATTTAGAGAAAAGAGCTCCCCTCACCTCAGTCCACGGTTTACTCATCATAGTAGACCACCATTCTGTAATGTGATCGTCCACTTTAATCGATAACGCGATCAGAAGACTTAAACTATCGACGTTTGGGAGCTTGAAAATCTTGTCTACTGCCTCGATAAAAAGCACAATAGCCTGGGGATTGTTATGGCTACATGTAGGAACATTCGATATTAATTTATTCGAGTCAACTTTGAACTT
The DNA here is from genome assembly GCF_008802855.1 of Photinus pyralis. Taxonomy (NCBI): domain Eukaryota; kingdom Metazoa; phylum Arthropoda; class Insecta; order Coleoptera; family Lampyridae; genus Photinus; species Photinus pyralis. Next base: position 24,762,690 of record NW_022170819.1, on the reverse strand, counting down.
AATCTTATGGTACGAGGTGATATTGTCTGCTGCCTCAATTGCGACTTTCAAAATTTCGGAGCAGTTTTGATTGGTAGTTTGAATATCTTGAATATCTTGTGCAAGTGAATTTACAAATGATGAATTAGGCAAAGTTGGTTTAGGTTTAGGAGATAGTAATTTCTTAGATTTCGTTTTCAAAGTAGGGGCGGTGAGTACACGTTGCGAATGTACCGAAGAATTGACAGTACTGGCAGTACTTGCCTGCGGAGACTCATCTGGAACCTCTTTAAGGCGTTGAAAGGCAGTTAGGAGTTCCTGCTCAGTCATGCTAGCAACCCGACTACCTTTTGGGAATTGTAACAGTTGTTTAGGGTTGGCTACCGCAGGTGTGGAAAATTTCGAAACTGAGGTGACACCTTTTGCGGTGCTACGCGTAATAGGAGGTGGCATCAAAGAAGTTATGTAAAATAATAACTGTCAGTATGAAAGAAACCTTAAAACGCGGAAAATACCTATACGAGTAAAATATCTAATTGACTATCAACCGCACATGCTGCATAAATATGATCGATCGGTACAAGCGCGACAAATAAAATCGATAAATTATCACAAGGTTATTGCATAAACAACACATAAAAATAATCGTAGCTCACAATACACCAACAATTTTGATAAAGATTACAACAATAAAATTTACGTTACGCTCTGCTACCATTTGTAGCGAGTGCCCAGTGGCCTCGCTTTAAAGAAAATAAAAAAAAGGGGTCGGCCAAATGCCGTGGATCAACGACGAGCAATGTTACTCACTGGCCATAACATGTAGTTAAATTTAATAATATTTAATTATAAGATTAACAATAATAAACAACTAAGGCGTACAAGTGAGCTACTTTTTGTTAACTATGATTCTAGGTGTCTATATAATTACGTAATCCGGCCAATACGACTGTATGATGTTAAGCTGGGTGTCGTGATGTCTTTGGCGTGCTTTATTAGAACTTAGAAGGTGACCATCATGCGCGACGACGGTGGTCACTAAGGGGTGGCCGCTCTTCCTCGCGTGGCCATCGCGGGAACGGGGTGTTATTGTGTCCACCACTGGTTACTACCCTTGGCGTCGAAGATTATTGGCCTCGGAGACGTAATTGGAATTCCAAATGCAGCAATAACACAAAAGGAAAAACCTTGTGAAGGCTCACCTAGGGATACGCCTATTAGTATTAAACAAGACTTCATGCATATAACGCTCCCTGGTCAAGATAAAGGGAAAATGATAGATCTGTAGATACGCTACAGATCTTTTGTTATCGCAGACCATGGAAAGCGTGTTATAATTTCACCATATAAGCAACAGTTAAAATTAAATAGCGATTACCCTTATGGCGCTTACAGAATAGTCAGACTAACAATTCACAAGTAGCATACAGTAAATAATACAGAACAAAATCACAAATATAATGACAAGTACACTTACGTCTTTATAGATTGAAAAATGTATGATCGAGCGAGCAATAGCACTCGTGCCGCTGGTTGACAACGAAAGAGGAAAAGCCCAATTTTGGTGCGGTGTATGTGAGCGCCGAAAATTTGTAAGTGGGAACGGAGAGATAACTTACGGAAAACCCGATCTATACATAATATACAGCGTGTACCGTAACACTAGGCATGCTGAACGTTTATAGAAAGTTTTTACCCCACGCTCGAAACCAAGCACCACTCACCGATCTTTTAAAAGGTTCCAAAAAAGAATGACATAACTAAGATAAAGCGGTCCATTAAATGCCGAACTGACTGAATGCGCTCTTAGTGTGTTGGGAGTAGTTGGTACCATTGCCATTGACATGATTTTCACTTTTGCTTTTGTCGGGGTAATGACAGTTCTATCTTTGCGAAGAAGGTCGATTTGAATTGGAAAATTCCAGAGTCTTCACGCTAAAATTGTTTAAAGCGTCTTTACGCGAATGGGACAGGGCTGTATTCCTCTTGAGGTAAAGTTAATTTCATAGAATTCCACTTTGTTAACACGTGTTAATGTTAATGAGCTAATTTAATTACCTATTTTTGTTTTATCAATCTCGTAATCTGCAACCCAGTTTTTAATGGGGTACGTAAGTTCGAATAAATTGGAATTAGGTCTGATTTTTGGTATTGTATTTGGTTTACATGGTAATGAATTAGAAAACTTGTCAATAATTAATCAGAAATTAAAAAATGTTGGTGTTGCTTTGATGCGGTTATAAAATTAGTGTAAATACTACCCACGATACAACCACCTCGGGAGTAGTGACCACACTACAGATCAAAATCTTTTGCATCTTTGGATCAAACGTAGCATGAAATTTTGGACATATGCATTTCCCTAAATATGCATTTGACTGCTTTTTCAATAAAATTGAGATGTAGATTTCGGCTTCAATGCCCATATGACGCAAAGTACCTATTGTTTGAGATTTCCCAAACCTGGTTCATTTTCGAGATGACACAATATTTTCAGGCACACTAAACTTCTACTTATTCAAATTTTACTGTCAGACATAGGTAGATACAGGTACGATAAAATCAATACTCGCTAATACTACCACGTACGTAACAATTACGGATTATGCGAAAGTCCGGTCGCCAAGTTTAAAAACTGTACTACTCAACACAGATTTTGCATTAGACCTTATTCCACTACTTGTACATCGGTTTTCCACTTGTTCTCATTGTACATTTTAAATCCCCGTTGCGGTTTCCAACCTGATAGGTCAAACTAAACCGTTCTACCAACCTAATTGAGAATTCAATACGTTAACCTTTGCGCGAAGTTCGAAGGTAATCCATTTACTACGGCGATACACTCGGTCGACTAGACTAGTTTAATGTTACCAATTGCTGTGTACTACTAAACTAAGTAAATGCAAATCAACTCAAGTACGAGGTGATTTAACACAACGAACTAATTTCATATTTAGAAAGTGACGATTTCGATTTTGCATGTTGCACTTTCTCCCCCAGTCACGAAAGGCTTAACAACAAACTTGGGGCCAACTTAAAGATAATTTTAAAGTCTCCATAGTACGGTAACAAATTAGCATTAAAAGCGAGCATTGTTTTGCACCTTATCTTTCGTGTCAAGTTTTGATTTAATATTACTAAAGTATCTAAACTCTCAAAGTTCTAAAGTTATTTTTCGAGTTTCGACTTTGTAACAATTTCGTATCTTATAAAAGCAAGAATTCGGGTAAGTTTGCGCAAAGTTATTTGATATTACAAAATTTAAACAACTTTATTGCATTACGCTTAATTATAAAAGGAATTTAATGGGCGCCTTGTATCGCAATGAAGGGTTTTGTGCAGTTGAATAATTTTAACAGTATAACAGGTAATCCCCCAGCGGCGACTACCAATTAATGCAGGAATTTTTATAACAAAGTTATCTGGAACACCCTGTATATACTATTCAATCTGTCTTCAACTCATTTTTGCATTTGTTCAACTAGGGAATGCCTTGCCGCAGTCACACTTCAACCCCAGTGGATTCCGAATCGATGGCCTTTAGTCATGCAGAATCCTGATGTTTAAAAAATTACGCAACTGGAATATTGTTTTTGCAGTTTATTTAATTTTCGCAGTCCTTTTGCGATTGACACAAAATTTCACGCAACAATGGGAATTACTGGACTATCGAATTTTTGGAATTTTAATCCGGCCAATTAAGTGAGTATAAATACCGGTAGGTAATTTTATGTATTGCATTAAACCTCGTCTGATCCGATTGTATCTAGTGTCAAATGATGCGCGCTTAATTAACATGAATTTCCAGATTAGTCCCCGATTTTTAGGACGTCGGGGAGTTTGATAATTAATGGTCTTTTTAATTTTGTTGAAGACGCTGTGCGTCACTTTCGAAATATAGTGTCTAGAAGAAGTTGAGCAGTTTTAATAAAAGATTTAAATTATCTTTCAGTGAAGTTGTCAAGTTTGTGAAAAAGAAGTTAGTATGAGTTGGAGTCCATAAAGTATAGTTGTCTGCTTGGTAAAAGATAAAAGTTTCTCGCGTCAGAGCAGCCGCCGTGAATCTATTTCAACTTCTTTCCCAAGATAGTTCGAGTCCAGTTTTATCTAGCGATTAAGGCGAAGTTTCTGGCCTGCCCCCCCCCCTCCCTTAAATTATCACTTTCATGATCCATCTGTACCTTTTGACGTCTCTTTCAGGCCTTAGTCACTAATTACTTCCTCAACTATTATTACACAACTTTCTCAGGTGACCCTTTACGCTCTCCTACCTTGTTACCATCTCTTTTAACCCTTCTTTGCTTGTTCCTTCTGAATTCCCTATTCCTTCGCACTCTCTTTACAGGTCTTTTTACACGGTTTTCTTTGGCATCTTCTCCCTTCACGCTCCATTTACATTTAATGGTAGGTTTATACAATCGTTATCATTAGTTCACTATCATTACATCATTAAGAAATAGCCAATAGAAACAAAAGTTTATGGTACGTGGCTAACCAATGAAGCCATACATTTGTTTCTATTGGCTCTTTATTATTGATCTAATGATAACGATTGTATAGCCCCACCATTAGTTCGCGCTTCACTTCCAGAACACCACCTTTATAGCTTTTTTGTTTACCTTTGTTTGTGCACACCTCTTTCATATACAATTTCGTGACGCTCTCATTCTTTCTCTCTATTTTTTACGGTTCCGTTTTCATGTCTTTCTTTAAGGGTTCCTATCGCTTGTTTTTAAAAAAATGTATTGCTATGTGAAATGGCAAAACACACCCTTCAAACGTTTTCCTACGGTTCTAGGCAACTTTAGCGAAATTTATACTAAATCCACTACATTCAACAATGGAAACTTCTTTTTCCTTTGAAACAAACAATCTCCGAGTACCAAAAAATTTTACCGTAAGAGATAATTGGTAAAACTAAAAGAAGGAAAGGATTTCAGACACACACCACGCATACAAGCGATCGATAGACTATTAATTAAAGAAAATCAGTTAACAGCAATTTTCTGGTGCACAAAGAACTAAACAAACACTCGCTGACAGCTTCATCTTGATAACACGAACTGGTTTTGTCGAACTTGATGCTTAAACCTTGTGGCTTTTCGGACAGTGGGACCCTTTTATTATTAGCGAAAAGGGAACCTAGTAGGAAGGCTTCGCTGTGCAATAAATAAACTGTTTGGTCGACACACAAGTCGAACTATTATTTCTTGCTTAAAACTTCTCACGAACTGGATTAATTTATTTGATGACGTCCTACATTAAATCAATTAAGTTTTTTCAATAAACAAACTTCACTATAAGAAAACGATCTCTGTCTTAAAATGCAACAGGCTGACTGCCCAAAACGGTGTTTAAAGCGCGGATTAATACTATCGGACCACCACTCAAAAATCAAGTCCGATTTTCCGTTATGCTGTCGTATTTAAAAGATCACCCTTCTCCCACCTAAAATCTCCTTCCTTAAAATTTTGTAAACAAGCAGCCAATCAGAACTAAATTTGAATATCGTTTGTTTGTTTGTGTTGTTGTCTGTTACAGATTGGCAGAAAGTGTCCTTCTTGAGCTCAACAAGGCTGTTGCGACCTGTAGTGAAAAAGGTAATATTTATTCTCGATGATTCCTTGATATAACGTTTGATTACATACTGGTTTTCGATACAATCGAATTCTAAGTATTACCTTTGTTTGATATTTATTTAACGATTGTAGCTCCGTTGTTTATGCGGAAGCCCGTTTTGATTTTAATCCTTTCTCCGATTACGTGTTTATCCTCTTTTTACATTATTTGTACTATTTCGGAGATTTGTTAAATTACCCTCGATTGTAACCAAGTGGCGCTGATCCGGTTAAATATTCCATTTTCCTTTTTGATTTGTTTTCCTAGTATACTAGAACTCCCACCTTCACCCCGGTTCACCTCTACTTTGCCGGAGCTTACCGAGTGCTTATTTGTTACGTTTGCCCAAAACGCCAAACCTTATAAATGTACTTTGTGTAGAATTTAAAGACGACTTGCTATTAATATAACGATCCATTTTTGTTGCGAACTGGCGGCCTTCAAAAGTTACTAAAATAAAATTTTATTGCTACGCTAAATAAAATGAAAGGTCGCAATTCTTTTGAATATTTTCAGTCTTGTTAAAAAGCAGTGGAATGTAAGGAGACGCAGCTGAAAGGGGGGAACCGAAAAGTTCTGAAAGAGCTTTTACACATTTTACGAAGTCACGATTACATGAATTTTAATTACACTTACAAACGTTTTTAGTACATTCGCAACAACAAGAAAATCTCTAAAAACGATTTGAACAACGTAATGAATCACTATAGGGATGCACAGGCTGTTTTAGGCCATCATCTCTCCAGAACTTCCTGCATAGTTAACCAAGAATAATGAGCTGTATCTCGTTTACGAGAACTTGAATTCACGTTGGTCCTATTCTACGCAGCCAAGTGTTAATGCCTAACTACAGAAAATGTTAACGTCAAAGTATATATTCCCCTTCACGGAAAAAACGAGGTTTCAAGCGTTACATGAATGCAAAGAGGATATACCGAGCGGTAATTAAAAATACCACCCAAGAGAAATCGCGCAGAAAATAAATTATGTAATTTATTAGACGGCTCAACACGTGTCAATTAAGGGTGGACAAATCGATCTATTCAACCAACTAATTACAAGTTGGTCCGAGTCGTTTACATGAACCCTCGTCTTTGAAATACAGTCCGTCCCTTTCTTGTTAATCGGATCTAACGCTTTACAAATACTTTGTCACCCCTTTCGATTGTCCTCGAACTTTGATCCCAAACACTTACCAGCCTTGTATGAAATCTTAGATGCGACCGCTTTAGGTTACAATCAAAAACTTCTAATTAGATTTTTTGGATTTAATCCTTGGCAAAACCGATCGAGTTTTAATGTTGGATAATCGTTTCGTCGTTTATGTGTTAGTAGGTAACGCTCGAGCTCAATTAGTAGTGGTAATCAATCCATTACCTCCAATATTGCAATTTGTCCAAGTATTTAAGCACTGGGAACATTGCAGTGTTGCATCAAACTAAATTGAGCAATTCACCGTGATTAGTTTAATCAAGAGTTTTGATGTTATTCGCCGAAATTAGTGGCGGTTTTGTTTTTATATGGCTACTGTTCGATTATATTAGCGATATTTATTTTGGTTTTGACACAAGGCGTCGTTCTTATTCCGTTATCCAGCTCTGCCCGCTTAGATTTAACTATCACCGCGCACTTGATGCAAAAGTGGTCGCAACAGTGACCCCTGCGACACCACAATCTCCTCTTAAGGGGTTATGGGCGACAGTCTTTCTACAAAATCACGTTTCTCCACAATTTTTCCATAAAAACCTGTGGAGATCTCCCCTACACGTAGCCTTTGTACTCCACTAGATGCATTTAGACCGCAATGTTGCCAGAGTTACGTGGTACTTTAGCTGATCTGTTGCTGGGGTCATCACAGCCATCAGAACTGAGCTGAACTTTCGGGGTTGTTGTCCTTTCGAGTTCGAGTTATCTATGACCACCAAGTGTTTCCTAGCCATAAAAGCGTCGAAGGATATATGAATCGCATTTTTGTGTCTTTAATTCAGTTCAATAAATCTGCCAAATTCATGTGTTCAATTATCATTAATTACCGATTTTATCTTATAAAGTTTCATTTTTACAACTTAAACTACTTTGGATCTTTTAAACACTTAAAACCATTCTGAAGTAAAGAATTGATCCGTTTCTTCAAATTTAGATTTCATTAATTAGATTCTTCTCTTAAATTTCTTTTTTTTTCCATTTCTTCGATTTCTCGACTGCTGAACATATTGCGATACAGCAATGTCTAACGTCTGACACTAGGCAAATCGGATACTAAAACCGTAATTAATACTCAATAAGAATCAATAATTCAATAACTAAACAAAAGCAAAATTTTGACCCGACCACGGATTGTCGGTATAATCGGTGATATATAACAATAACAAGTTCTTCAGAGTGACTGTAACGCAACTAAAAATTGCAGATATAAATCCGTTTTGGACTAAGTCTCGGTAACTTCAAAAACTAATTTACAAAGTAACAGTAACTAATATCTTCGTATAATACACAAATCGGAAGATACAATGTAATCAAACTAACAATCGTCGGAGTAACACTTTCATGCATAAAGCGCTCAATGGAGCAACCACAGACCCCTCAGAAACAGAAAAAGAAACCACTCAAAAGGAAATATGGTGAAAAGAAAAGAAGTTCACAACCTATAACGGCGAAAGTAAAAAAAAAGCTATTGTAAAAGAAACCTATTACACTCGAATGGGCTCTACTGGCAAAATAAAGAACTAAGGTAAAAGAAATCTACTACAGGAATAAGTTACATTTCAACAAACCCGGTTTGCATAGAAAACACCCAGATGGCGTAAGAATATCAAATTTAAATTAGAGTATATTAGATTATTTAGTAGTCCCGTTGTTTCGCTGAATGTACAGTTAGTTTGAGTAACTGACTGAATGCGCTTTAGTGTGTAGTTGGTACAACCGAGAATGGGGAAATATCACGTGATTTTTTCGTTGAAATGACAAGTTTTATTTTGCGATAAATGTGGAAATTTCATTTTAAAAATCCAGAGGAATCAAGCAAAAATTGTCTGAAAGATATATCTAAACGTATTTACGTAAACAGGGAGCTGTTGTATCTTTTCGAGGTAAATCTATTTTCATGGTATTCCTTAGTTGGTGAACACGTTTCCTGTTATGTTCTGCCATATGTTTTAATTTAATTACCTATCTTTCTTTTACTTATGTCGCAATCCGAAAACCATTTATTAATGGGGCTCGTAAGTTTGAATTAATTATATCTTAGTCTGATATTGGTATTGTAGTTTTTATATGTATATTTTGTGTGGCGAGCATTAAAACAGTCCTATCGATGAAGTATCATTCTTTTATGAAATGGTAAAACGAGTTCATCAACCTATAATTGATATGTTCTGTTTAGCTGGAACTCACCTCCCAGATATATGAAATATCGAAGCAGCTGCCAAAGTGCAGGTAATCGGTAATTGCCTTTGTCGTGTATTTTCCTTTGCCGTACATTTTTGCTACCGTCGGTCGTGACGAAATAGAGAAGTTGCTAATGTGCAATTAACTGTAAAGTGCCCTTTAATTAATTTTTTGCCTTTGTCATTAATGTTAACATGAGATAATTCAGTTAGTTATAATTTATTTATCTTTCTGTCTGTACATGATATTAGATTAAGATATACCTTATACGTGTAACCTTGCTTAGAATTGCCAGTTATTTACTACTTGTATTCTTATTTTATTTTTAGTTTATATTTTTATTTGGGGAATTATTTACGAAATAAGTGCAAAATTAGTTCGTTTAATTTAAAAATGTATTTCAGTGTTTGTTTTTCCTTTTAGAATTGTTTCTAATTGCGTAGTTTTAATTTTAATTTTACCGCTATTAAATTGTTCAATTTAGATAAGATGCTTTAAGTAAGACACATCTGGTAACGTTTGCGTACTTTAAAAATGGCGTTTATGCAATCGTTTGCAATAAGAAGTAATTTTATCAGGCGAAAATTAATTAAACGCACGTGTTCTTCCGCTGATAAGAGATACAGGTGTTTTACAAAAAGGAAACGCCTTTGAGTGTCTCTAATCGTGCGCAAGAAGTATGTCAGGTGTTAATGAAAATTTGTGTAATAAATTCTTCGGAATTTTCGGAAATTGATAGAGCCTCTCAAATTAAGAAATTCGAAGGCAATATTAGGATTGTTCGTTATAGCAGTTGCCGGATGTGTATGAGGAGATGATAAAATTCTAAGTTTCAATTTTGATTTGTTTTAGGCTAGCTGGCTAGGTGCTTTGTGAGTGACGTAGTGACCGCGGGCAATGTTTTGGAGGGGACCCTAAAGGTTATATAACCTTTTGATAAGGAACCCACATAATCAACGTTGTATGGCACTTCGCGCCGAATTGGAGTCTCAATTTGATCACACACCATTACCAGACAAAAGAAAAAAGTCCATGGTACATCCTGCGCCTTTCCCTGAATAAATAGAAATTTAGAATAACAAATTTTGAAAAACCGATTATCGAATAAAACCGTTCTGCCCGATACCAATGCCGATACCGAGTTGCCCTAAAGAAATTTAATTCCAAACCCTTCAAAATTTCGAAAAAAAAACCGTTTTAATGTTCCCGTTACTTTATGTATCCGAATTATTGGATTATGTGACATAAAGATAGGGCACATCCTTTGTATAGCTCTTGTAGCAATTTGCACGGCTAAATATTCCAGCTGTTTCCCACATGAGATGTGGGTAGGTAGGTAGCCCATCTTTGTTCAAACCCTACAAAATGGCCTCTAGCTTTCCTTTTCCTCCTCTTCTTATAAATCTTAACACGTTTCTACTTTGTACCCATTCATACCAGATTAATTAGCACATATTCACTATCAGTAGGCAAATAGGTCTTATAATTTATTTCTAACTAAGTGGAGATTGCGGACAGGAGCGATTCAAGACGTGGCAATACTGTTTGCACTTGTTGTTTGTAAACTAAGACTTTTCGCCGTGAAGTGACAGTCCCAGAGATGGGAAATACTGTCACCAAATTACGACTTCTAAGGTTATGATGGATTGCGAATCTCGACTGTAGGCTTGAAATTCCCGTACGAGGGACAAGTTACCAGTCCCATGGGTGGGACCCTGCTAACCAAAAATTTTTGGTTTAGAACCTCCGTGCGACAATGGGTAGCGATTCACTAGTTTCCACAATTTTGTTGTTAAAGTTGGATTTGACCACCAAGGCCATGTAACTGTCCATATAGTTTTCCACAAAGGATTTTATTGCACCAAAAACCATTTCTCCAGAATTTTGGTTGCTTGCTTATCTGGCCCATTGTTCCGTAAACTTGTTTTAACCTTGACTGCAACCGCGTTGTTTTGAATGTAAAGCCCTAGACCACTTAGCAACCTAGTGCAATGCGATTTCAGGCGATATTCAGAGTGCTGCGGAACCTCCTTAAAACTTAACAGAAAATCAAGCCGTGTAAGTAGATGAACAGACTCAGGCAAGTGGTAAGCAGTACAATTACGCCGGAAGGTACGGAATGAAACCGATATTCTCGTAATTAGAATGCCAATTTTGTCATATACGTTTTGAGACGGTTCCGGAAGGAGAAAGCTAATTAGAGAAACTAGCAGACAAAATAACTCAATATTAATTAGAGTTCGTAAACTAGTTCTGTACAAGCGTATAATTGTCTAAAACGTTAAAAGGATAATACAAAATAATTTCGGTAGTAGATTCATATAAAAGTTTTAATTGAGAAGCGAGGTCTCTCTCCCCTAAGCTATACTTACGAATCTAGTTCCGTAATTTCTTTTAATTGAGAGGTAACGTCCTCACCTTTCGCCCTCAAATTTAATATCAAGTTCTCAACTAACCAGAAATAAATTTTAATTAGACTGCAACACTGAGGAGCAACAACTAACTGCGTTGTAAAGTGATAGTAAATCAGTAAGCGGACCCCAACACTGATAAACTAACCGAACTATATACACTATGGGGAATGTGAAACTACAGAATGGCCAACCCCTGAACCGACACACCGATAAACCCCCGTAGAGTAATAACGGCAACTTGCAACGCTTAATATTGTTGCATTGTCACTTAACCCATATACGTAATTACACGTAGTTAACGACTACCGCGCGGTTACGGAGACCCACGAAAAATCCGATTTTAAATCTCCACCTCAGGTGGAACCAGCCAATTTGTCCCCCGAGTGATAGTAGGCACTGTTTAGCATGCACGCCGTTTATCCTATAAAGGGTTATGAGATTATGCAAGCGACTCGCCTTAGTGGCTCTCAAAATTTAATAGTTCTCGAATTAATGATTATATTATTCATGATTTCGAACTATCACGGGATGGGGAGGTGTATCGCGATATGTACACGAACTTAATTATAATACAAGCGGTGCCTTAGCTTCGACGCTTTACACCTCGTAATTAACAAATTCCTAATGAGAGAGCGTGCTGCAATCGGTGCAATTTTGGAACGTTGCCCATCGCTATTATTATTTGTTAATTAAAATGTCAAATTGATAACGGGAAATTATACTCCGATTGCGTCTCAAATTGAAACTATCCTGCACCTCTTAATTAAAATGTTTACGGGGACGGTTATAAATAAAATTACTTACGGTTTGTGAAGCAGAGCATCCATAATCCCGAGATGGTACATTTAGATAAATAGTCCCTTTCGCCCGTCCCATTGTACGATGGATTATTCATTTTTTCCTCCGTGTGAAGCCACTGATTTGTTAACATCGCGATTAGTACCACGAGCAAGGAGACGGTCGCGGCTAGAGGTGTCAGGATCCAAAGGCATGAAATTGCAACATCGGCGGTACCCAACTGATTCGGATCATCGCTGGGCGTCGATGGTGTCGGCGTGTTACGGGCTAACGCGCGTTGCATTTTTAAACCTTTCGCGAATCTACTATTTTACTTTGGTCTTAAATTTGGTCTGCACCCCCTGCCAGAGCATCGCGAGCGTAATCCGGTCGTAGTTTGTTACGCTAAATTTGTATTAGGCATCTCTGGAGTCGGTCCCGATCTTCCTCCATATCTGTAACAAAAGAGAAGCAATCAACTTACAATCTTACGTAAGTGTAAAAGTTTCCAGTATTTCCATTTCAGTTTCCCCCAGAAAACTGTTTAACTTAACTGTTTAATACAGAAATAACGACAAACTATAATCAAAGAAAGCACCAACAATTTTATGGAAGATAATTTCAAAGAAACTCCAACCGTATTTCGTTATTTGGTTGGATTTCATGGAATATGTTTAATGTTTATGGCAGTAGGTTTTCGTAAGTACATATTAGATGTTTTTGGTTTACGGTCACTGCATTAATTATTTGAAATTTTCTGGCATACTTCATTTCTAACTGTCTTTGGGCCGATTCTACAATGCAGGTATATACCGAGAATAAGCTATACCTAGAATAATATTGTCGACGGTTGCGTTGGTTACAATGGTGTCAACCAATGAGATACATGTTGCTATGGCAGTTATTCCAAGGATATCTTATTCTGCGTAAAAGTGTAATTGTAAAACCGGCCCTTTGTCATCTCTCAGTGGGAATTTAAACCACACATTTTTGCATTCCCAATTTCCCTTTTCCGACCATCTTTCTACGGTCAGCACGCCTTGGGTCCGCACGTTAAGCCCCGTGGTTCTAATTGCACTTTCCAATTATGATTATTCCTGGAGATCTGATTGTCTGGGAGGAGATACTTAGGTTTTCACTGATTCCGCAAGTACGGCCATCTGTCAATTCACCCCGGGTAAGTTAGGCATTCTTTTAGGTTTTGTTGTGCAAATTGAAAAGTTCATTTGCCCTTTGTTGCTGTAATTTCTTTGTCTATGATCAGCCCTCTTATTTTAAGAGGTAGATTTAGGCTACGCTTAAAGAGGTTAGTACCTACATGTGGGCCCCAGTTTATGCTCCAGTGCCAGTATTAGCTCACTGTCAGGTTGTCCGTGTCTTACTTTTTAAATTGTAACCATTTGACATATTTTTGCGTACGTGTTGTTAATGTGTACCAATATTATACATGTGTATTGTTTTCCCTATGTCTGCTTTTAAATGATAAAAACTCTTCTGAAGGACGTCTAATTTTATGCAACCAAAATAACTTCTTCAAACAAATGAAGATCTGGCGGCCATATTTATTAATTGGAGGAATATTGTTGCTTCGGATTCCGTATTTTTATTTTCGTTCGTGTGCGATGTATTCAACTGAAGAAAAAGTTGACATTGTCAATTGGTATAGTGCCGGTAACAATTTAAAGATCGTCTGTTAATCATTTTAGCAAGAGTGGTTGTTTAAATGCGATGCACATAAAACACCGTAAACAAGCAGGATATGAAACTGAACATTTTAATTTTTGTGGAAGAGAATCCCATAAGAAACTTAAGGGAAATAGCGGTCGAATTTAATATCACTTCAACATAACCTAAAAGCATAATATTTACTGGCACTTTTACTAAAATCCAGAATGGCAGTGCAGAATGTGTGCGCATGTTATTTTGGTTGCATAAAATTAGCCGTCTTTCAGAAGAGTTTTTGTCATTTAAAAGTAGACATAGGAAATCCCTATGTCTACTTCTAAACGAATAACACTGTATACATATTTACCGAACGTACTGGCGACAAATAATAAACGAATTGTATTGAATTGTGAGAATCCTTTATTTGCGTTTACACCCATGTTAATTACGAGATAGCCGCAGGAATCTCAAGCTCATTTAACCCTCGACTATTTTTATATGCATCATTGAGTTCTATATGTGCCGGGATTGGGAAGTCTTCGAGTCAGTCTGTCGGTTTTTGAGTGCGGAGAAAGCTGTCTTAATGAGGTTTATGCGATCAAAACTGCTCAATTAGTATTGCGTAGTATGATTTCACTACTAGTCCTTGGAAAACGCAAGATTACCTGCGATTATGATAAATACCCTTAGCGCTAGCGTGGATTTAAACGAATTAAAGGAGCTAATGATAAAAAATTTCCATAATAAAGCGCCATTGTTTACTTATTAGAAAGGCAGGTAAGAATACGTCAGGGAAGAAGAATTTTGATTCATTCGTTTTTGGGCCACGGGAGCGTCAACAGCGGAACTAAAAATATAGTAACGATTACATCGCGAATTCTTCGAATAGCCATGGAACGGAAAGTTACATTCTTTTACTTGCTCGCGAGATCAAATTTTATGCGGTGTAACGTGCGCTAATAATTTGCAATTTAAAGTTAATTGAATTTTAATCTACACTGTATTTAAAGGAAAATTTTATATCCATATAAAAGGACATTGTATGTTTAACTTTCTATTTTTATCATTAGATGGAATTAAGGATTAAGTTGTTCAGCCGCCCGGTGCAGTGCGCGGAAGCGAGAGAAGAGTACCAGTGCTGGTAGTGTTAATATCACGCGTTGATTTAGGGGCGTAAGAATTAATCGAATGGAATAAGTCAGCGGCTGATACAAAAAAGGCGTTCGAAGTTAATCGGCGGTCGCTAACAAAGAGGCGGTCTATGGAAGATGCGAAGGATGTCCCTTCCCCGTGCGAGTGGTAAGGTTTCCCCTCTCGGTGGTCGATACGGAAAAGGCGATCCTTGCCAGATGCAAAATGTAACCATCTTTACGACATTCTTCTTTCCTAAGGCATTCAAGTTTAGCCTGTATGCGCTTCCAATAGTGGTTTTATTGAAGTGTCGCTTATTAGGTGTATAAGTCGAACTAAACCTAAAATTGTATTGTATATTATACCTATTATAACTTTATTATTACTTTTACTACACTAACTGTTAATATACACGTTAAACTCAGCATGTTTCAATTTAGTAGAAGAAGAAGTTCTTACGTTTTACAAAAATTAGCTGTCACTTAGGATTTTTGAGTTTCACCAACTTAAGAATGATAAGTAACATAACCTCAGATTTCGAACAAATGAAGTGAACTTTTAATTCAAATTGTGCAAAATTTCGGGTTTCTCCCGCAAATTTTTTGTTAGAAACGCTAAATAGCCATTTTTATTAATTTCATGTTCGTACCTGGGGCATTTAATAACTTCATGCGCCCATTCAATGGTTTGGATTTGCTTGTCTACAATTAATGGTTACATTGTTTGCTGATATAAAATTTAATTAACTGGCCAGTAGGCAAACTGGTAATTCTAAAGTTGGACGATTATAGGGTAGACTTCTTATAAATAAGATAATTTATTTATTTTTATATTCAATGCAGATCGTGAGTTTTATTAACGAAACTTTGATTTTTGAACCGTAAAAAAATGGAAATATCCCTGAACGATTCCATCTAATTGTAAAAGAGAAATTATTTCATTGTATCTAAGATTCGTGTAGGGATTCGGTTAGGAGAAGTTTGTCCAGTTTTCTATTTTAAGTTCAATATCAGATAATGAAAGTCTCCTAACTGACCCAAATGTGTGAATCCTTTTGTCATTTAATATTTGCAAATTTCTGCAATAATTTCGGTTTGGTTTCCCTTTCTACACAATACGTTCACTTTACTAACGGTACAAAAATAATTCGAAAGAAACAGAGGAACGATGTACTAAAGAGACTGGTTGAGAGAGAATTGGAGAAAAAGGGCGGAAAAGTGTTTGACAGAGTAGAAATGGAAACTGTATGAGAATTGGTGGAGGATGAGGAAATAGATAATAATTTAAAGAACAGAATCACGGAGTTATACATTGAGAGACAAGGAGTAGGGTAAGGAAATAAGGATATGAGGAATGGAATCTGAAATGTTCTGGACAAGAGAAAGATTGATACAGGGACGAAAAGACCGGGTCAAAGTAGATATGCGGATGACACAATAATAAAGGCAACAGAGGAAAACAGATGAAGGAAATGACGGGAATAATGGTGAAATACTGAGAAAAAAGGAATGGAAATAAATGTCGAACAATAGAAGATAATAAGATTTGGGAAGAGGGTAGGAAAGAAAAGGGAGGTAGGGAGGTGGAATTGTAGCCGAGACAGGAAAGAGCAGGAGAAGTAAGAATATTTAGATATGTAGAAATAAGGGAGAAGTGGCCATGAGACAGGTGTGGAAAATAGGAGAGAGGTAATTAAACACGATACGATTTTCAGTACGTAATTTTGCGTGGGAATATTGTCCACGTGAAGTTCGAAGTTTCCGGTGCGAATGCTAAAATAACAATAACAGGATTGGCCTTCCTATTTCGAGTTCATAGCGAGGGTTAACTGAGTTAAGGCACGTATATTGGAAAGACATAAATGAAAGGAAAGTACATTGCTTATAACAAATTTCTCCTTATTTTAATTATAAACATTGAAGGAAATCGTGCAAAAAAATTGCTCCTGAGGGCAGCAACTCCCCGGTCCCTTAGTAGAAGAAAAATTATCCGACGGAAATGTTATAAACTGCATCTCCATTAGTTAATCGTCTATCCCATTGTCGACGTAAGGAGAGCGTTTCGGTTTTGTTATTGTATCATCAACATTGTCTACAGGAAGATTCTGTTTATGACGTTTTTATGTTTGGGAACCCATGAAAGTAGAAACAACTTGTTTTTCATTTAAAATCGAATTGTCAAGGTTTATTAGGGAAAATATCTACATGGGTCTATCCCGAGGTCCATCCAGATTATGTGATAATTTCAAATCGTATTTAAAAATCTCTATTTCATTTCAAATAAGAGAGGTTCAACCTCCTTGTATGCAAAAGATTTATGATAATTATCTACAGAGGTTAATTCCCTTCTCGTTTAAAATTTATGTATGTAATTTAGTATGAAATTCGCACTTACATTCATAGCAATCCCCAATCGCTTGCATTGTTACTCTGGTGGTAGACCAAATATTTCTATTGCTCTGATAGATTATATTTAAATTATCTATAAGGAACCCTGAAATTGCTCTGTAAAAACAGATTTCCTTTTCGGATTAATATTATGTAAATCTTTCTGAAAATTGCCACTTATGTGCATAGCAATCCTAGCTTGCGGGGGTTGTAATTGTTGTAGTTGTAACAATTTGTAACAATACACAACCCTTACCTTACATAATTTTGACCTTCTCTTAATCTGCAAATCAAACTGGAAGCACCTTACCTTTTTGCATATAGAATAGTGCAATGAACTTCTATATTTGTATCGCCTGCATTGAAACTAGCTTTCAACTTCCGTAGTGAGTTATTGGAGCACAAGTTCAAGGGCAAACATCGAAAATAGTTCATTTGTCGTTTTTCATTTACCGAAACGCCATTTTAACTACGATTTAAAAAGGTTCACCAGTAAATTTTCCAAGTTAAAATTTCGCATACGCACTTATTTAACCAGGAACAATTTACTTATATTTGCAATTAAAATAAAAATAGGTGAATGTGGACTGTTTCGTACAGCTCTCAAAATGAGAGTAGGTTGTATTTCACTTGTAGTAGTGTAACCCTTTGTCATAAATGTTGTGCACGGAATGTTTCCATAAAGTAAGTTCTGGCGACCTCGTCTTTCGCCTTTTATCAAGTTTCGTTCCGCCTTCGCGAGCTATTGTTGTACAGAATTTAATTGAGCCCAAGCGGAATTTTTCGTGTCGCAATTGCAACGGAACGTGGCACGGAAATGAGGCGCTCCCCCGTTAATGAAACAAACAGAAGGCAGGTTGCAGGAATAAATTTCAGATCACAAAAGCTCTTTTCATTTTCCTTTAACGAAATACATAAACAACGAAATAGGTCAAACTCGCAATATATATTTTTCCCAACCGCAGACTTCGCCGCTAAACATAATAAGGCAACAGTCTAAGCCAGACAACGTTAGTTTGAACGTTCTGCAGCGAGGCTGCTTTCCACCATCGCTATATAGATGTTTGGGTGCAAGCGGCACTTCTTTTTTCTTTATTTTACGACTGGTCAATCTCGTAGATCAGCAGACACGGCCATATGGATGCTGGAATCGTACAGATAGGGAATGCTAAAGGAAATGGCGCACGTGAAATTGGATTCAGTAAATACGGGCAGAACATTACCAGCGGCATAAAGAGGAAGACCTAGAGTAGTAAAGACGATTCGCCCTCACCAATATAGCGGACTTTACACATCACGAAAAATGGCGTCATTTAGAAAGGCTACCGATAACTGAAAATTACTTTCAATCTATACTAAATATTCTACTTTATTATTTTTATTGCAATTTACGACGCGAATTTGCGGTTCTCCTTGCATTCGTGAAACCCAATTGATATGCGCTTTGCTCTTGTTCGCTCTCGAAGCTGAAGTGCTCTACGCTCGTAATACTAGAGACATAGTATGGGAGAATGAAACCACTAAAACGCGTTAGTTATCATAATCAATCTCGTAAGCGTTTTACCATTTAATTCATTGGAGGGTTGGTAAAATTGAACGTGAAAATCAATTGAATTTCCCGCAAAATAAAGCGTTTCTAAAGTGGTTAAATTCCATGTCATCTGTAAAAGCAATGTACTAGATGACCAGAAGTGGTTAATAAAAGTGTGTTTTTTGAGTTTAAATTACTTGCACATATTCGCCGAGATGGTTTTTCTGTCCAGGTCCAGAACAAACCCCCAGGTATTAATTAAGCTTTCTAATGACACTTTACGCGAATACGCATAGCTGACAGCCTTCTCGTTAAAACAGCTATTTGTAGTGTAGCTACCCGATGTTGTGGGCAAACTCAGGAACCCCCACATAATTTGACTTCAGAACACCGCTAGACCTCACTTGTTTTCTACACGTCCAGGCCAGAGAGAAAGTCAAAGAAAGAGCGACAACTTCTCCGACACCCAAAACTAAATGAATGAATATGAAATATGAATTAGAGGTTCCAATGTAAAAATCACTTTTGACAATTTTGTTCCAGGTCAAAGCCGAAGTTTACTCCCGTAATTCTAATTGTAGAGGACTTGGGGAAACGCCAATCGCCCGCAGACAGACATTAAGTCGTTCTATGCAGGGTAGGGATCAAGGCAATCCGAATTCCATGCATTCAGAAGGATCGCATAAGTGACTCGATACCGTTAAAAGTTTTTACTGGTAAGCACCTGAACCAGGTGTTGCAGTTAATCCCCCAGATGTGTTGAATATGAAAGCATTCAAACATTTAAACAGTTTACCATGGCGAATGTTTAGTTTTGTTTGTGCGTTACTATAGTTTAAAAAAAAAATATTGACTGATAATTAATTTAGAATGAATCAATTTTCAATGTGTTAATAAAGTCTCTTAAATAAAGTTTAATACCTATTTAAAGCAAATCACTGAGTATCAATAGGTTATGGGCATCTGACACGTGAATTTTGTATAGTAAAGAAAAAGTAAAGTTCAGGTTTTAGAGAAAAGAAGGAACAGAATGGCGGAATCAAGGTATCAAATTGCAAAACTCAACAATAGCAACTATTTCAATTGGAAATACAAATTGGAATTGCTTTTAAGAGAAAAAGAAGTTTGGCACGTAATTGAAAAGAATTCTCCGGTACCAACAACTGAAGATTGGAATAAGGCTGATGAAAGGGCACGTACAAGATTGTGGAATCAAGCAATTCATCAGGTGTTGATTGATGCAGGATACAAACAAAGTACAAATGACTCATGTTTGTACTCATTTTGCGTAGGTAAGAAGCACTGTTATGTTCTGATCTACGTGGATGACCTCGTCGTTGCCAGTGAATGTAAGGAAATGCTTCAGCGTTTCGAACGAATTCTTGGTTCGAAATTTGTGATAAAGAATCTTGGTGAAATCCGCAATTATCTCGGAATGAGAGTGATAAAAGATTCGACAGGAAATTTCGCAATTGATCAGTCGGGATATATATCAAAGATGGCAAATGATTTTGGTCTGGCAGAAGCAAAGACGTCAAATGTTCCCATTGACATATCGTACGGAAAAGGGTCGAATGAAGATTTATTGCCGAACAATGAACAGTACAGGCGACTGATCGGCTGCTTGCTGTATGTATCAGTTAATACCCGTCCAGATATTTCGGCAAGCGTTTCAATACTTGCGCAGAAAATCGAAAGTCCAAATACGGAGGATTGGAATGAAGTGAAGCGAGTAGTGAAATATTTGAACGGCTCACAGAATTTATCATTGCGACTCGGATTCGGTAACGACATATCAGTATTAACGGGATATGCAGACGCAAATTGGGCCGAAAATCGAACGGATAGAAAGTCAAACAGCGGATACGTGTTTCGTCTTTTCGATGGAACAGTCAGCTGGAGTTGCAAGAGACGAACATGTGTGGCATTGTCGTCAACAGAAGCTGAATATATTGCATTGGCTGATGCATGTAAGGAATTGGCTTGGTTGCGGAGACTCTTGGTTGACTTTGGACTGAATATCGACGGACCCACAATTATATCGAATCATAATCGAATTCTTGGTTCGAAATTTGTGATAAAGAATCTTGGTGAAATCCGCAATTATCTCGGAATGAGAGTGATAAAAGATTCGACAGGAAATTTCGCAATTGATCAGTCGGGATATATATCAAAGATGGCAAATGATTTTGGTCTGGCAGAAGCAAAGACGTCAAATGTTCCCAATCATATACGAGGACAATCAGAGTTGTTTGAAACTGATTAAGGAGGAGACATTGTCTAACAGATCAAAGCACATTGACGTTAAATACTTCTTCGTCAAGGACTACATCGACAAAGGAATAGTTAATTGCGTCTATTTCCCAACTGAACACATGATTGCGGATCTTCTCACGAAGCCATTGAATGCAGAAAGAACTCGGCAATTGAGGCAATTGTGCGGCGTGGTGAATGTTTAAATGAGGAGGAGTGTTGAATATGAAAGCATTCAAGCATTTAAACAGTTTACCATGGCGAATGTTTAGTTTTGTTTGTGCGTTACTATATAGTTTTAAAAAAAAATATTGACTGATAATTAATTTAGAATGAATCAATTTTCAATGTGTTAATAAAGTCTCTTAAATAAAGTTTAATACCTATTTAAAGCAAATCACTGAGTATCAATAAGATGAACAAAATGATTTTAACGTTAATTGATACCGGCTACGCCCGAACATGAGCATCCGTTAAAAACATTTTGATTTGTAATCAAATTTACCCCACTTCTTTACCCAGAGGCCTTCTGACATGGCGGATGGAACTATTGTTGAAACAATGAGAATTTACAGTTCCAAGGTACGATTGCCCAAGTGACCAACAGCTGATGGTACTTAATGGCTTTTTTATTATACCTGAATCACAATCTCCGTTTTAAACACTCAAATGCGTGCGAAAAAAGGCCTTTAAAACACATGTGCTTTAAAGTTGCTAAGTAATGATACTTCAAGTATGACTTTTGAAAGAACATTTCTTTGCCTTGTACCTATGCTTTGGTTGAAGCTTTCAGAAACGCGCGTATGCTTCCAAATCTGTTCCACATTTTAATCGCAGCATTGTTTGAAGTTTTGAATGAATGCACCAAAAGAAGATTTAAATACCTTTGACATTTCCTTCATATATGCCAGCATTATAGATGCATTTAAGACTTTATTCGTAAGTCCCCTCCAACGCCCAGTATTTCTTTCTTGCTTTCCCTTATTCCTTCTAGCTGTTTACGTTCATTCCACATAGTCTGCATTTCCCTTCTGCTTCTCTTCAATTTCTCCTTTCATCTGTCCTCGTTTCCACGTCTAGATCTAGCTATCAGTTTGAAGTCTTCCAATTACTCCCTTAGATAATTCGGCAACCCCTCCGTTATTAGCTCATTACACCTTTAGTTTCCTCACTAATTCTCTGTCGCTGCAGGTGCATATTTTGGCCCCTTTTTGTAAGTTCTCCCATTCGTTCCTCTATTTCTCTTCTACCTTCAACCTATTTCTCAACTCTTTTGTATTCATCCTCGTTGACAAACGTTCATTTACCAATCAACTTTTCCTCGAAACTTACCGCCCTGCATTCTGGCTGTATCCTTATATTCTCCATTTTTATCTCCTCTAGTCCTTCCGTTTAGACCCAGTACCCATTTGTAATACTTTGTTTGTATTCCTTCTAGTTCAGTCCATTCCTCCCATCCTCGCATTTTCTTTCCATACATCAACTCTCACCATTGCATCAAAAAATTGTGTTCTTATTCTGGACTCGTTTTCGAAAGAAGAAAATCCTTTTGTGTGATGGTTTCGTCCGTCTGTCCCTTTGGTCCTCATCTCACTCGAAGACGAAGAGAGGTAGCGATTGTAAACCTTCGCTAATCGATTTCTAACAGTTCAAGGATCTGTGCTATTGCATATGAGCCGCATTAAAACTCTGGTTTCTTAATGCGAGCTGATGGCCGTTTGCACCGACAAATTTAAGCGGAGCTTAGCTTAAACGTAGCTTAAAAACCATGGCAACGATTATTGAGACAATGGTTGCCATGGATTTTAAGCTACGCTTAAGTTAAGCTCCACTTAAATTTGTCGGTGCAAACGTCCATGAGTGGCTTAAGGGTAGGTATGGTTTTTTGGAAAATTCGCGCGAAAAATTAGAAACTTCCGCTATGGCAAAATCGGAAATTCCTTGCGACAATCGAACCATATTTTTTCAAGAAGGAATTTTATTGAAAGTCTCTCCGAAATGAATGAGCTTTTGGCCGTACCTTATAGTTGTTCATGCTTTGACCTTTATGGACTTGCATCCTTTTTTATGGGTACGATACGCGCACCTCTTTAACCAGTTATTTTTGTAACTAAACCTTAACAAGATAAGATTACCTCTTAATCTATGACTTTCTGAAGCCTAAGACTTCCTGAAGGTATTAAAAAAAAACTTTATGGAATTGAAATACATATCTTTCTTTACAGTTCCACTTATCGTACAAATTACCACAAAAAATCAATCCTTTATTTTTGACACCCTGCAGACTTCTTGTAATATCTACTTTTAGAATCTCAATAATTCCAACTTTACTTAATTCTACGGAAAAATTTAAATGCACATTTAGAGCTACCGTTACAATTGCTACACATGTAAGTGTGAATTCTCTGAAAAAATTCGAAAAAGTACCGAAGAGGTAACTTCAGATTTAGAGGGAAATTGCAGTGTTGTTTATAGACATTAAATAACCTATAACCAATCCTTAAAAATATGCGATGTACCATGAGAGTTGCAACGTCCGCATTTGAGGACGTAATTTTAATCCAAAAAAGAGGGGATCATTTTTACCCCAATGCAATACTCCTTCAACAAAAGTGTGGGGTGGTAAAAATTGGGTACGATAAGAGTCATCATCCGTGCTGGTTACGGACAGGAATCTCACGATTTTTTTAAATTTATTCTTCCGCTTTTGGTCGTTTGTGCCGCATCAGCTTGAGGGGGCGCTGTCCGTCCAGCACTCTCGATTTGACATGATTTTTGATTTGAATTGTGTAGCTACGCGCTACGGGAGAGATTGAACAGTAGTAGTTGATGCCTTACTATAGGAAAGGTCGGTTTCGTCGTTGTAAAGTCTCATTATAGGATAACTCGGGGGGGGGGGGGTTACGTAAGGGAAAACGGTGTGTTGATTTTGCTGAAATTTCGCCGTGTTGATTCTACCACTAACTGTGGTATGATGCGTATCACCTACCATATGTACCACCACAACTTTATTACATTGGAATGTGGAGCTAAATTAAGCTGTTGCAGTACGAAAAGGCTTTGCGGGCGAAAGATATTATCCTCCACACTCACTAAATAAGAGTTTATACTAATTGTAGAGTCTGACGTAAACTATTGCATTATTGAGTCAACGAGAATCTGATTGGACAGACATTTTTAAGATTAATTCAGTATCTCTACGTTTGTGGAAGGATTGGCACATCGAGCATAACATTGGAGACTTCCCAAGTCGTATGCCAACCTAAGAGTGCTGAAATTTAGAAACTATAAATGTGTAAAAATGGCGAAGCCTTGCTTTTTTAATTTCTCGTGTAAACAGGATATAATTGCGTCGATTTGAAAATCACGAGCGAAGAATCTGAATGCCCTTTGAAAGATAACGATGTTTGGTTTAATTAAATTAAGTTTCTTTTTTCCTAAAAAAAAACACACGAGCCTTTTATTATTCACTCCCTTCAATGTAATAAAATAAAGTTGCGCTGATTTAAAAAAGTCATTAATTAAAAGCGTGTAAACATTTGTACGCTTAAAGCTTCCCTATACCTCCTCTTTCGCCAGTAAACTTCGGATTGCAACTTTATTCAAGTTACAAAAGCTTAATTTCAAAACTTTACACGTTAGTTTGGCCTTTGTTGAATGAAACTGTAGTAGCAAATATTGAACAACCAAATATTGAACAACAGCAGATAGTAAACGGAGCCTTCGGCTACGTAGAGGAAAACCGTTTCATTTAAATCTATAAAACCAGAGGCTACTGTCACAGTGCATGAAATATGTTATTATTCCGATGTTCTTTATACGCCAGTAGCCGCACCAAGCCGTATCTACCATGGCGTATGCATGAGTGCACACTCGCATCGGTTTTCCTCTCTTTGTTACTCCACTAGAGTCCGTTGTTTTCCACATCTTTGTGGACGGAAAAAGCTTCTCTTTGTCTCCAGCTCCGTAGTTTATTGAAGGGAGAGAGTGAATACATTTTAAAAGGTTCATTTGTTTCTAAACGGAGATAAATATCGTGACAGGGTATCGTTCATGTGATGAGGGTCGCGGCTTTCGGAAACGCCGCCGCCGCCGCAGCCGCGCCGTATGAATGTTGGTTATGTTTTACATTGAAAAATTAAAGCGATCCCCCTTCAAAAGTTTTTGATTTATTAACGTGTGAAGTTTTCCGCTTAATTAATGAAATCTGCAAGAAACGTAACCAGAGGAAACAAACCTTTTTTTGCGTGTGCGTTGCAGTGCACGTAATACTGCTAATTGGTACACGAAAAACTAAGCTCTCGTAATTGTGTTTCGGTGCCAAAAACCATATTGTAGCATAGCAGCAAATCAATGCAGCTGCTGATTACAAAGGGATTACTCGTATTTAATTACAAAGGGTAAATAGCGCGTGAAACTTTCATCGCTATAATTGGGTGAAAAAGTTGCATCGGACTTGATTGCATCTAAAACTCTTTTATTTTCAAAGTTAAGAGTAAATATTGCCGGGAATCGTAGTTCAGCGCTCTATAACAATGAAGATCTCAGCAATTACAATAGCTGGAGACTTCAAATTTTCACTAAAATCTTTCTGAAGTGTAGATGTGCAGGCTCTAAATTATTTTGAGTTAGATTACTTGTGAGATTGATAATTGAAGAAAATAATCTCGATATGGTTTTCGGAGGTGCTATAATTTCACCGTTAGAGAGCGCTACCAGTATAACAACTAAATTATTAGCGTATTTTTGAAAAAACAATACATTATTATATTCGTTATGGCTGACAGGCTGGCTGTCCGGCTAAGATCTCAGCAATTACAATTGCTAGAGACTTTAAATTTTCACTAAAAGCTTTCTGTTATAGTGTAGATCTGCAGGCTCTAGTCTATTTTGAGCCTTGGCTGAAACCCCGCCCACTCAAAAACAAACAAAATAAATAAAGACAAAATTACTCGTGAAATTACTGATGAAATACTGATTTGCATTACCATAACTGCGCTTTTGTCATGAATATGCTGATTTACAACTTGTTTCTTACAAAATACAGTAAATAATAGACCCGTTTCATTTAAATGTACGAGTAAGTGACCGTATCTGAAACGAATTTCAGGGAGACAATGCTTTATAAAGATTGGGTAGTGCGTTGCAACTTTAATTTATGCACTCGAAGCATTTAACTGTGTCCTTATGTAACAAAGCTCGAAAATCGACCTGATCGAACTATTTATTCCATTAACTAGTGTTTGACTACTGACTGAATTCTACATTCAGTTTGTTCCATTCTAGTCCACATAATATGATCGCCTTTCTCTGAAAGGTTTTTCATCTAACGAATGGTTTCCGGGAGGGTTACTGTGTCACGTTCTATTTTTTCACGATCTCAAGTGAGCTTTGGATTTAATCAGCGCAATTTAAAGAGGTTCTCTTGAATATGCTTCAACTTTTGACTTGGACTGATATTGGCGGTCAATAATTGGATATCGTTTCGGTCGTTCTGGCAAGTGTTCCACCGCATTCGGGAAAAATATTTAAAAAATCCCTTTTTTATCAGTGTCGTATTATAAAACGACGTCTTCATCTTTAAATCATATAAAATCTGTTGATAAATGTTTATGTTTGACTGACAATAACAAAAATTTATTCTGAAACACATTAAATGCGAAAATTAAAACAAAATTCCTGTAAGAAAGAGCATCTTACAAAGCTTGCTTAAACAAACTACCCCGCGCGCAGGCGTTCGATATTTAAAAATAAAAAAAAAATTTAAAATTGGTTACAGTTTTTTTCTCTCTAATAATTAAAATAATTTGGTCGTGAATGGTTTGCGGTATTCAGACGCACTTACCAAAAACACACAAAGACCCAGAATTTCTAGGCTACATTAAACAGCCGGAAGGCAGATTTTGGATCATTGGTAATATGCTGGTGGCCAGAACGCGTTTTGTCCACATTTTTCGGCCATTGGCCGAAATCGTTGTTTGATCTTAACAGATACACTAATTAAATTGATTAGTTTGTAACGTTTTTATCAATTTGAAATATTCCACTTACTACCACCCGTTACGCCATCTGTATATTCATCGTGCAAATTCGTTATAGTTAGTTTTGTTGGTAAACTTTTCATTTCTTAGTTTTTCTTATTCTTCCGCTAGAGGTTATCCGAATGTACAAGGTAGTTCAAATTCGTGACTCACCATTGGAATCTACGTAATGGTGAAGTATACAGTGTAGGCTAAATGGGGACAAGGTTGCCTCTTTTTGTGATTAAAAAGAACGCATTTGAAATTTTTGAAAAATCTTTGAACAGATATCACTAAAAAAATTTCAAATTGCGTTAACACCTACTATGGGCGCTTTTATTCCAAGAATCTGAATCTGTTATCAGAATTTTCACACCACGCTAAATGTAGAACCTACAGGCTAGTACTTTTTTTAAAATTTCTTATACCGAAACCGATGGCGCAGTGGTTGCGTTGCAGACTGCTATTCGGGAGGTTGTGGGTTCGAATCCCACTGCCGACTGCTCTGTCTGGAGTTTTGTCAGAGAGTTTTCCTCAGATGTACGTAGCTTCGTTGAAATCTACGCGGCGAAATCTGAAGTACCCTTCCCTTTCAGTACGCTAACTTAGTTCCTTCCGTTCCCATCCTTAACGTTACCTATCCTTACATTCCCGTTCGCTGGATAAAGAGGGCCAGGAAACCCTGAGCTCCGGTATCCCTCGGGGTGTCGGAGGGCTCAAATACGTTGACTTTTACCTTTTCCTTTTTGCTTTTTGTTTCTTATGGATATTGGATTTTTTTACGGAATGAGATAAAGGCCAAAAAAAGAAATTCATTGGAATGCATTTCCATCATAGCCATGTTGACTTTGCAAAGTCTAGTTACTCGTGGATGTATTTTTGAGAAATAAATGTATTTTTCTTTTTTTTCCTCTATCTTATTTCGTAAAAATCCAATATGGCCTCCATAAGATATAAAAAAGTAGTACTCTATAATGGAAAGTCTGATAACAGGTCTCCGGAAAAAAGTACCCATAGAAGGTGCTAAAGAGAACTATCCATTTCCGACCGCTTAAGCTAGGGAAAATGAAAACGAAATTTCCAGTTTTCGGGTGAAATCTGGCCCCTTCTCTTGGGTATCATTTGATAAATACGCATAATTTGGATGACATCGCATTTCTACATGGAAGCGCCATTTTGACTTTTCTACGTCGACATTATTTACTGAAGACCTGAATATTGTTTCTGAATTTTAATGGCAAGTATTACGATATTCTTTCGGAAGATTATTGTTACTGTGAATTGTTTTACGAGACTCATTTGGACCTCGTTACGTTCGAGTTCATGTACGATAAGTTTTGACGTTACAAATAGTTTGCTCCTTAGTTTATTCACATTTTAGATCTAGAAATTTAGTCATTTTTGCGCATTTTTTGGTTCCCATTGAATGATAGCTGTGATTTCCCATGTTCGGACAACTACCCGACGTGCTAAACGTTAATTTGTCTCGCATTTATATTGCACTTTTTGATTTATCTGATTGCAGACTATTGGCAGAAAGCGCCCTTCTGAGATCGGAGTGGTTGCAACCCGTAAGTTCAAAGGTTTTAATGCATTTTGAATATTGATACGTCCGCAATGTAATAATAAGTATAGTTTTTTGTGATAGTCATTAACAAAATTATAATCCCGATATTCCTGCGGAAGTATATTTCGATAATTATTTTTTGACCCTTTTTGTAAATTACTTTTCAATTTAATTTTTTATTTTGAGTGACTCACATTTCATCTTCTATTTGTAACGTTTGGAAACCATTTGTTATAGTTTACATTTTTCAGTTAAATTTCCATCGATTTCAGTTATTCTTTGACTACATTGTTGTCAGTATGTTCAGCCCATTCAATTTTTTTATCCTTTCAGTTTAATCAAGAACTTGTTCCTCCTCAGTACCTAAGTAGTTATACATTTTTGCTTTGTTGACTAACCGGTCGGTAATACATTGGTAAACTTGAATGGGAAATAAGTTCATAAACTCTAATACCACGTTAATAAATACTCCAAATAATTCAAAAGCTAAAGCACTCTTCCCAGTTAAGTTTCGTTCAACTACGCATAAAAAATTGAAAACTTCATTTCCTATTTGAAACTCTTTACGCTTCAGTAATTATTTACGTTGTTTTGAATGGTTTGAATACCTCTTAGTCTGTATTATTTGGAAACGACATCGAGATCCGAACATTCCTGCGTACTGGAAAATTACCCTAGGGCAAGGTAAGCGTTCTTTGGTAATTGCAGCTACAGAAACTTGCGTGGAGTCTTCCTAAAGTGCTAAAAACCATAAGTAAGTTGGGACGTGGCGCTGACGAACGGTCTTATACGATTGCGCGCTTCTTTACGGGTTAATAATGAAAAACGTATCAATAGACCACCATATTACAGCTTAAACAGACCTACAACTAACAACTTGAGAGTAAATTCATACGTTATTCTCCAAAATCGGGTAAAACTACAAAGCAAAAATTAATAACAACATTTAAGAGAGAATTACTGCTTTTATAATATGAAAAGATATTTGAGTACGCCCTGGTCCCTCTAATTTAATATTTTAAGCTGTTTGTGATTGTATATTTTATTATTATGATATTTTAGCTACATGGATTATTGTTTAGCTTTTTTAAATTAATCTATTTATCTGACTACTGACCTACTGACCTATCAATACTTACTTATTGTATACAGCCACAAAAGATTGACTAATTGGTTTCTAATTGTCAACAATCGACAATACAGTCTTTTATATAAGTGTCATACAATGTGGGGAGTTTGATCTGTAGATAAACCGTAAACCTTTATTAATTAATATAGTTAAAAGTATTGAGCTTAAGTATAAACATGATTTAGTATTCGAGTGCTCTTTGTGCGATTTCTGTACCAAACAAGTGGTATTATAAAGGAAAATTGGAATGGAATTGTATTACACGTTGTCCAGGACGGCATCTTGTTTGCGAATTCTCATTTTAGAAACAATAGATGGTAGTTTTCCACAGAAGTTGCATCCATTTTACTCGAGGGGTAGATACATATAGGAATTGTATGCTCGCCGTGGGGTACAGACATTGCAGTCTTAAATGCAACTTACGGCGTACATTTCAGAGGAAAGCTGTGCTATCCACGAGTACAAGGGAAGGTGCAGTTTTACTTTGTGCTTAAAACAGTGATACAGAATTAGATTATGGTGTCAACACATTGTAAGGTTTGACAATTCCCCTGGGGCAGTATGGGTATTGAATTTAGAAGCTTTTTAATATCTTCAAACCACGTAAAAGTAACATTTACCCATATGCAATGTGGAAATATGATAATTGCGCATTTCCTAGGCGGGAAGTAACTAGTTCTAACTAATTTAAAGTTTTTATAGATTTCTGTTTAGGTATCTGAAACACCTTATGTTTTTTTATAGATGAATTACTCCATTTTTGTTGTTGTACAGTGGATATGGAAATACGTAGATAGGTACAGTAAAAAAGTCAGCTAAGTTTCGTCTGTGAGTAGTGTTCTAATCCAACATAATTTATGTGTGTGGTTTTTAAGTATTATCTGTGGAATGTATTTTGTAGTATACTTTGGCATTTGGTCTTCCTGTCTATAAAGAGATTTTTTATGGAATACACGAACCTTTGATTTACTTAGTACAAATAACTTTCTCCTGGGGGTTTTCCAAGTTGTGATAAAATTGTAAAAGTTGTGGCTTGCCACAGGCTTTTCATTAGTGATTCGTGGCAGTATGTTGTAGTTGAGAAAACATATTTTTCGGGTTGAGTTATTGAAGTGACATCAAAATTAAAACCATCTAACCATAGAGTACTATATTATTACAATTACTTGTTTCGCGTCATTTTCACCCTATAGCACTATGGAGATATGGCTTGTAATGATAAAGAGTGAGAAATTAATTTAGAAGATTCGTTATCAACTTTTTTTATTGGTTTAATGCAAATAAATTTGGAAATAAACAAAAATTCTTCTCTATAGGATAAAAACAGGGGTTTCGATTCAACAAAAATCGTGTACAGACGAATTGGCCATACACTTTGGCGCCCGAGCAGGGACGAAGCCGCGCATGTATTCAGACGGCTAGTGATTCTTTTCACAGTGCGTTTGGGGCTGTCTTTCAACCTTGAAAAACGAGACAGGTGGCGTAACGGTAGCTCTAAATTTGCATTTAATATTCTTCTGCCGGATGTCTGGGAACTAGATGTGAGGATTTGGGTGATATTCAATAACCTTAATTATGGCTATTTGGTTAGGCAGGGGGCCAGATTATCATCGTGGTACCTGCAGCGTAACATATGTTGGCCATATGGGATTTGATTTATTGCTCTGACCCTTGCTTGAGCGAGAATTAAGAATACAAATCACTGATCTAAGAGGTCAGATGTTTTATTTATTTTGCCTTTATTTTTGAGTGGGCGGGGTTTTAGCCAAGGCAGCTTTACCAACCCAACCCACTATACAGTTACAAATGTCCATGCCCGAACCCGGATTCGAACCAGGGACCCTTAGCACCACAGTTCAGCTTTAACTGAACTGCACCTCACGGGCCGGCTAATGTTTAAAGGAGCCATTTTGTTTGCAATTTTCAATAATGAATAAAAGTTAGGGGGGGATAGGTCTTTTATGAATTCGTTCGTTAGCACGGAACGCAACCAGAGTAGTTTCGCAAATTTCTGTTGATTCTTCAAGGGCGTAAGTCCGGGCATAATCTTAGAAAATTCCAATTTCCGCGAGTTTACAGCAGTTAAAGTTAATATTGAAAAGGGGATTAGGTGACTGTCACCAAAAAGGAAATTATTGTGTAGGAAGACGACGTAAGAACTTCATTGCGAAATATGCATGTTCGCGTGGCATAAATTGGAGCCGAGGGACCTAATTTTTTGGTTTGGAATTGTAACGATTTATTTTCATAATTACAAGCTTCACGGTATATTTACTTGAAAAATCCTTGTAACTTTTGAATAGAGGCATCTTATGGTTAGAATTGTAACCATCAATTTTGCCGCGCAATGCGTATGGAATTTTAATCGCCATCATCCATATTTTATTAATCTCTGGGAATTCATTAAATTGGGGATTCCGGAAATATTGTTAAGACGTATTTACCTGAAAGTTCCAATAGAGCGGATAATTGCGTTTTTTCTTCCTTATTGTAAGTAGCGCCATTTGCATTTCATTTACTTGAAGTATACCTTTTCTTTAGGTTCGGGTGTCATCTGTTATACGACAATTTTCCATCGACAATTGTTGCTTCATCTACATTTAGCCCTCTTATTTAGGAGGTACATTTTAGGGGTATACGTCTTTCGCTATAGAAACCGTTGCACGTCATTGATTTGTGTATCAATTTCAGACATATGCTGCAACACTGCAACATGTACAAAAAAAAACAAGTGTGCGAAATCTATAGAAAACTTGTCTGAAATTGATTCATAAATCAATGACGTGCATCGGTTTTTATAGCGAAAGACGTATATCAACAAAGAGCGTTACCTTTGATTTCTTTTAGGGTTCAAACTCGACTTTTGAGTTTTGAATATTAGGTCAAACTTTTAAACTTTAAAACGTTAATAAAAGGGGTGCTTGTACCAGGATTAATCGTTCGAAAAAGCTACACCTTAAAACGTCGAAGGATTTTTTTGCTACGTCATTGTAAAGAGGTCGTTCCGACCTTAGTATTGTGTCGCTAAGATAATTGTTCATAGTTCAAGGTAGAACATTTCCAAATTCATGAGTCCATCATGGTATAAAGATTAGAATTAGAACGCTGCCAATATTGAAATTATTTCACATATTTTGAGGTTAAAAACATTGTGTTTGGTGTATGAGTGCGACCGCCACGCCATCTTGAATTTTTTTAAACGGCAACATAGGTCATGTGATACGTATTTTTGCTCTTTGTTACTAGCTTAAACATGTATAGTGCCGATTAAAGCACCCTAATGGTAGGTACACACCTACAGGCGCACTTGTCAATTATTCTACCTGTCGCCGATGACTTTTCAAGTCGACCTGGGAATACGGACTACCAAGTGACCTGACGCTTGCTGTGAATGTCGATAGGTGGCAGGTGCATCTGTGCATAGTGTGTTTAGGCACCTGCCGCATTTTATCTTGTTTTATTTATTTTATTTTGCCCTTATTTTAGTAGGCGGAGTTTCATCCAAGGCTCCAACTGAGATGGTCGGAGGACCTACAGGTGTGGACTGAGAGGTGTTTTGTGAGGTAGACCGGTCACCTGCGACAGGTAGGATTAAGAAGTGCACCTGTAGGTGTGTAGCTACCATTAGGGGCATTAATATGTCCGAATCTTATTATGTGGATGGAAGAAAGAATGCACCCGTTGACAATCCCTCAGCTATAAGAGTAATTTCTGATCAATAAATCTGCAAAACAATTTCTGAATCCAAAAGTCCAAGTGTAAAATGTATGGGAGAAATTAGTGTTCTTCCCTAAGTAAAATAACAAATGAAATTCTGTAAAACTCTGAAAAACATACGTCTCTTTTTGTTAGGTTTTTAAATAATGCAGCGCCGTCCACAGTTCAACGATTTATATATAAGGACATTCAAAAGTTTGGACGAGAACTCCGAACTGAATGATAGTTTGCGACCTACAAAAGGCAGCTTTGTGACGCGCCCTTTGATGTTGAGATTTACTAAAGCAGAATTCAATTTATTCCTTTTTCCGCTAGACTTAGATGTCCATTATTCCATAACAAGCGAAAGATTTATACGTGTTTACAAAGAAGTCTGTCTAAAATGGCAGAGCCCTATTTCATTACAATCGCCACTAATTTTGAAACCTGTGCGCGATCCCGAAATCGCTACACGATGTAAACACGAATTTATTCCTAACAAGTGGGAAAGTGAATAATTTATACACCAAATGGAAACCATCACATAATTTCCTCCTCAAAGGCGCAACTCTAATGACAGCTTGCTTACAGCTAACCCAGTTTTACTGCTGACTTATTCAGCAGCACCTTCGCGTTATCGTACTTTCGAACAACCGCAAGGTACATTTCACGGATCTATTCTTCATATCACGAGCGCGAAATTTCTCATTATTTATCCAAGCTTGTTTTATTTCAATTTTCGAAACCGCCTTACTTCCGATAAAAACGTTTAGAGCTTTCGCGAATTATTCGAGCGAGGTGCGCAAATGCCAAAAGCACCCGATCTCTTCAGATCATGGCACTCAATTTATGAGTTGGCATAACATTTATGCGAATTAAATTGCATTTTCCGATTTTTTGTTACGGGAAGGGTAAATTTGCCCATTCTTTTCACGAATACATAAAACCATTAAACATGTTGACATTCTACATAATACCCTGGATGCTTTTCAAATTTGGATGTAAAATGAACTGTGTTTTAACATTGTAATGCTACACTGTTTCTACAGCACTACAGCTTTTCGTGAATGATGGAAGTTATGTGTACAATTTCTTTAAAGCCAATCCCATTTTAATTACCAAGTACAATTTTGAAGATCCACAATAGCAGATGATCTCCCAAAATGGTGCTACATTTTTACTGGTTAGTGTCTTTCTTCCTACCAATCACAGAGGGTTTTAAGGTTGTTAAT
This sequence comes from Photinus pyralis, assembly GCF_008802855.1. Lineage (NCBI taxonomy): Eukaryota > Metazoa > Arthropoda > Insecta > Coleoptera > Lampyridae > Photinus > Photinus pyralis. The sequence continues at coordinate 24,727,903 of NW_022170819.1, read as the reverse complement.
CGATTCTGAAAACTACACAATCAGCAGTTTCCACGGTGGATTTATATATCACCATTAAAACGGATGTAAGCTGAGCCCTGGGGCGTGACTGACGATTAGAGGGAACCTTGATATTTTTTACACCTTTAAAAATTCTTATTTACTTATTTCTGCGAGAAAATCGAAAAATTTAAATCCAAACCTAAATGATCTCGTTTCAGTTGAAAGATTGAATGAATGAACTTGAATAAAAATTGATATCTATGTAAAAGTAAAAACTCGCAATAAAATTAAGTGTTTTTAATTGCCGAACGTTCCTACAAGGAATAAGGTTTAGCCATTCACACGTGTGTGAGGGCTTTATAACCTAAACATTGCTTTAAGTATCCCCAATCACAAAAGGAACGCATATCCATTACCTTATATCACTTGATACTGGATCTTTGCAGGGGTGGAATAGGTATTGAAACGTCATCGTACACGATTCCCGATTACTTCGTCTCCCTTTATATTGATAGCTATTGACACGATTAAGATTGTTGCGTTGTTTAAATATCAGCAGTCTACGAGTACGAGGGGTATCTCCCTACCGATGTGCGTGAAATCTAAGTAAACACACTCAATTCTTGTAAAAATCAAATACAACAAGTCCTGGAATCCCTGCACTTTTCGGTGTTACGGGTGAACGTCGGGACTAAATTGGTTCGCCAACCAAAAATAAACATTTCCCATGACATTCTTATAAAAGTGTCTGCATATTTACACTAAAAATGAAATGTAAACAACTAAAGTGGGCGTTCATAATTCTTTTCAGATACGCACAGCTTCCTTTCATTAATTTAAAATGATATATAAAGATTGTAAATTGGGGTGGATTTGTAAATAGGAAAACTTATTTCCACTATAATTAATGACTCAGTGTTTACCGCGTGCTCCAAGTTCTTTGTTAAGGAGTACGAGAATAGTAAAGAGAAGGCAAGAAGCGGGCGTGGTTGAATTATAACCCTTATTATTGCAGATTCATGCGACCATACAAGATGGATGCCGTTGAAAATGAGCTCTGCTTTTCTCCAACTCCTCGCGTCATTCCCATATTCTACTACTTACCCGGCTTGCGGCCCCTCACAAATCAAAGCTCCCTTTCAAAGCGTAATAGAAAAAAAGAACACTAAAACGTGATTTACATCGTGTAAAAGATATTGCGATTTGAGGATTTGTCTTTAATTGATTTATGATATACGTTTAAGCTGAAAACTAATTTCGCCGTGTTCTGATTTACGACAAGCTATTTGTAAATTTTTTTTGGTTCGAAATATTCGGGCGAAGTTTCAATTACCGTGGTTTTGTCACTGCACGTGGAGATATATATCAAAACTGGCTGATAAATTCATTACACTAAGCTTTTACCATGAACACGTTAAGACCGTATTCTTAAAATTAACTAGTGAGATGGAAGGACGTGTGACAGATCCATGCATTCGTCCATTTCAAATTTATCGAGTCCAGAGTCGAGTAAAAGCAGTTTTACGTCAGTAGGATAGCAACAGAGTCAGATACCTCTACCTTTCGTCCGTTCAGTAGCTCAGTAGGCCGCTTGCATGGGGGGTCGCTCTGTAAATCGCCTTCTTCAAACTTTTCTTCATTTTTTTACCCAAAATCGTCCTGAAACTTTCATTTTCATGCCTATTTTCTGTCAGGACATTTTAGTTTCCATGACAGAGACAGAGCAGACTACGTTTCCTGTCGCTTGTCACTTTACTGGCCGCACCTGTCACTTTACCGGCCGCACCGTCACTTTACCGACATTCCAAATGTCTATAATGACTCCTGTCATCCCTGACAGATTGACATTAATCAAAAGTTCTATATAAAAATTTCGGGTAATAGTTATTTACATAACAGTCAGGAAAATGACACATTACTGGTGAGGAAATATTGAAGTACAAGGCCCCTTTGGTGTCGAGCACTTTAATTTCCGAGTCAAGTAATGTCGTTGAAACGTCATGGAAACTAACATTTTCCTGACATAAAGGAGGCATGCAAATGAAGTATATGAAGATTTTGGGTAAAGTTTAATACAAAATTCGTCAGTAAAATGACATTACCTGACTCGGAAATTAAAGTACTCGGCCCCAAAGGGGCCTCGCACTTCAATATTTCCTCCTGTATTATTTTCCGGACTTTTATGTAAATAAACCGAGAAATAAACTATTGATGGTCGATTCCACGAATCCGTTACTATGAGAAAAACGAGGGGTGCTCGTGATGAAAACAATGATTTCAAATATTTTATTGTTGTCTTCTCTTGTAGTGTTTCCATCAGATAGGTAAATGCCCACCACACGGACTGTCTGGCCATCGCTCTGCATTTTACTATAGGTACTCAAATCAGCGCCGTGTATGCGATCTAAGTCAATGGTATTACGATTGTAACGGTTTATTTTCTCCATTACAAAGCAGCCAATATTTACTTGTTGAAAGATCCCCGTAACTTTCGAATAGATTGTTGGAATTTGAATCACGCAATTTTGCCACACCGAGATTTTTGGTTGTCGACCTTCGCCTTCCTTTTTCTTTTGTGAGCCGTAACAAAGTGCACTTCATTAGAACCACCAGCTGAGGCGTAAGTAAGAACGCATGGAATTTTGATTGCTATCATCCATATTTTATTAATATCTGGCGATCGGATTGGATTAAATTAGAGATTCTGGAATAATTGGTGAACGGATTCACCTTTAACTCCGTAGTGAGGATATAATTGTGTTTTTCGTATGGTAAGTATCGCCATTTGAATTTCATTTACTTGAAGTGTATACGAAAATTTTCATGCACAATTATTGCCTCATCTGTAATTCTTATTTAACATGTATTTACATTTTAGAGTATCAGAGAGAGGGGTTATCTTTGATTTCTTTTAGGGTTTTAATTCTAGTTTTAATTGTAATTAAAGGACTAGTCTAAATTCAAATTTAATTCAACTGTAAAGACCAGCTTAAGTTTCGGAGACGCTTTATCAACAATTTTGTTGACATACGAGTGTAACCTTGGGTAAATTCATAGTTGCTTACGAGTGCCAACACCTTTGACATATCATCGACAAAGTAACTCTTTAACGTATTAGTTAATAACTATTTTGCCCATTCTGCTTGAAATGATATCACATTAGTACTATCTTAGCGGTGTGCATATGTCCAGCTTAATTAAGACGATTCCCGAATTTTCATTTCCAAGAGGGATGATCGTCAGAAATCCCGACCGTAAAACCATCCTGAGATCCATTTGGACACGCAGTAATGTTCGAGACCAATTCATCATTTATATACTGTAGGTATTCAGCCTTGAATTCATTTTTGAATAGTAAAAAATATGAAAGCCTTTAATTATCATCCTTATCATGTTCCAATTGTATTTATAGATTAATTCGAATCCACCTAGAAATAATTTTTTGCATTTGGAATAGTAATTCTCAATTTTAAAGAATTTATAGTTGAGTTTACCAATTTTTAATTACAAGTTTCACATTTTTTGTTTTAAATAAGAATTTGTCATTGTGTAATAAGGGAGAATGTACGATAAAATTGGTTGCCAGTTGCCACTCAACTAAGTTATTTGATGGAATCGGTTACACAATAGGTATTTTTAAAGCTACAATCAAATTGAGTCTGAAAATAATTAATTGCTTATGTGACCTGTAAAAAATGACTTTTCTTCTCTAAGCGGGAGTTCTCGTATTCTTTTAAGTTTAATAATTGGATTATAATCTTAATCTATTGGCTTAAATATAGCAAGGCAGTGCGTTCCTCTCTGCTCGCGTTGCCAACCAAATATACCAGTTTTCCAGCACTTTTTATTTTATTTATGTTTTATTGGTCTGATTCAGCCATCTAGGTATTTTAGTTTAGCGGTAAGCAAAAGATGGAACATTACATTCAACAAAGCGGTAAGCTATTTCTATGGTAGATTTGTTAGTACTGTGGTTCTTTAGTTTGCCGCTAGAGGTCATCCGAGTTTTATACGCCACTAAACTGTACTTGACTTATGTCTACCTTGTTGTAGTAGAATATCACCATATTTCTTTGGAGTGTTTCTCTTTAATTCTGATGTGTTGTGGCTGCTCCATTGAATACACTTAGAGGATTTACATGTTCAAGTGATTAGTGTGAAGTATGTACAGGTTATGACTCAGCATTATTCGTAATACGTATTTTTTAGGGGCCCTAGGTTCAAAGGTAATTTTAATTTTGGACGAGAGGAGAGAATTGAGATCATTTATTAAAACACCCTTGATTGTGACAACAATTCTTGTTGATGTTCTAGCCTGTCAATTATTTTATTTCTTTAGCTTATCAAGACCAGAACAAGGATCTCCTAGTTTGCCTTGTTCCCTCTTTCACTAAGTATTATCTCTCATCTTTTTACATTTACTAAAGACTAAGTGGTGCCTATCTGGTTTACTATTGCTATATCTCTCGGTTTGCTTCGTTATTTATTTATTTATTTATTTATCTTTTGTACTAAGTCATATGCGACTAAAACCTGAATCAATGAAAAGCAAGTACTTTTTTTGATGTTTCCAAAATGATGCTCAATTGGCAGAGAAGAATTTTCCGCCTTGACATCCCTTCTACAAAAGTCAATAGGGGAAATATCCCCCATAACGGAGTGTAAGCAAAAAAATTAGAGATAGCTAATATTGGGGAAGAGATGCGCAACAGAAAAGGAACAGACGTTGTCCTACCATTATTAAAATTTCCTCCAGATATTAATAACGATAACGTCCCAAGTATCCAATATAATTTTACAACACCTTTAAAATGCCATAAAATGAAGTTACGAAGTACTGAGTAACTAAAGTTAATATAAAATGAAGGGCAAATTTTTATACAAAGATGAAGTGAGTATGAAGCAAGTTATTACTTTTATTAGACTGGAGATAATTCCGACAGTTTCGAACGAGGGAGGCGAGGACGCGTTCGCGAGTCGAGGATGAACCTGTAATTCACTTCGGAAGGTAGGGATATACACACAAATTTTCGCATAGATTGTAAAGCGAGCGACTAAGTTCGTAAAAGTTTTTAATAAACCCGGAGATTAATCTCTTAATTTCGTTGCCTCGAAGGTCTTAGCTGTAACTTTTCGATAACTGCAAATAAATTTTCAATTACAAAAGTGTAAAACAAGCGGAGCGTCTTCCATTTAGAGGTGGAACGTACTATATATTTTGTGATAAAACCGCGAAACTTTTTTAAAAGCGAGCGTAATTTTTAATTTACTGGATGCAACCGGTTATAACATTCTAATGCACTCAGGCTGAACTTTGCCTCGTTCAACTACGATGTTTGCGTTTACCTTTTAATGAATTTTGCCCTTTGATGGCTGCGTTGAAATTTTTTTGCTCCTAATGGGCTGAAAACCAATTACACGTGTCTAGCGCGCCATTTTAGTTGTAATTGCTTGGAGGCATTTCGTCTTACTTCAATCAAAAGAATGTAACGAGTTTATTGAGAGTTCGTTCAGTTAAACAGGTCTCGTGAAGAAACAAGCACTTAACTTGTGCTGTGTGGCAGATATTGGCACTAAGATGCAAAGTACCACACAATTGAACATGGTGGATGACTTATTTTTATGTATTATTTAGGGTTGCCATGAGTTTTGCAGTTTGTTTAGCTCTAGTTGGAGGTTTTGGGGTATATATGTGGTGCACGGAACGGCAAATCATTGTGAATGTCATGCAACGACGAATAAAGTAACAGATCAGATTTGGAGCAGAATAAATGAAAAAATAGCGAATCCAAACCTTCAAAAAAACTCCAACCGCAGTTCGTCATCAGAAATTCTTGCAATTTGAAACCGTCGGTACTTCTTAAAAAAGTTATATCCATAAAAGTTAAGAAGAGCTAAATACAAGTATTAAGCACCTTTTGCCTCATTTTGTTACCTTTTTTGTAATTGTAACAGAGGCTACCTCATTGTGGTGAAATTCCTGATTGCTTTATTGAATTTTGCTTGTAACCAATGCTATTAAGAACCTAATGATTTTTTTAAATTGGAACTAACAAAAATGTTGTTAGAATTAACCCCCTAATGTATACTTTACAATACTTAACCCCGAAAAACGTGAAAAATTAAAATTCGTAGCGGGTTCCCGTTACAGTATGTACCCGATCAAGTATGCTTGCATCTCGTTGAACTACCCCTAAGAATCCCCCAAGAAACAATTTTGTATTTGATTGTTATATCGGGAGAAGACTTTCAAATGCCTGATCCTTAACGTATAAATACGGAAGACGGAATTCAAAGGGAAGAAATTTGTAATGGGGTGGAAAATTGCACGGAATTCGAGTCAGCATAGACTACCGCATGCAAAGTATGGCCTGATGGGGCGGAAAGAAATATGATAATTGAAGAGAATGCGCTCAGGTTCACGCATTTTATGAGTGTCCAAAATGGCATGGGGAAAGGGCTGAGCGATTCGATGATGTTCGAGACAATTTAACACCTACAGTAATAGATCACGTGTAAGAATGAAAGCGGTTGGAAAATTCTGTCAAATAATCAGGGGCGAGCGAGAGGGGTAAATTAATGGGTGAGAGAGGATCAATTTAATACCAGAGCAACACAGCCAGAAGAATACCCTTAGTGATGCCTAGTTTGTGTGGCTATGAACGACACAAAGGAAATTGGGAGAGGGTTTTAGTGGGGAAAGGTCCTACACTCCATCTGCATAGATCTCCATCAGCATGGGGTGCGCATTTATAAAAAAAAAGTTCGGATTATCGCGAAATTAAGAGGAAGTAATAAACAGTTAGCGTGATCGTTATTTAATCGCGATTCCGTCTCATAAAGGAGATCCATAGACGTGATCAAGGACAAACTAATTAAGCGCGACAAGATATTTTCGTTGCCATAAATAGCTATTGTTAAAAACCAGTATACTTGTTTGCTGCCCGTGAAACCAAAGAGGGGATTGAAGATGTCTTTTGTCTGGGATAATAATACATAAAACAACGTTTTTGATTTCCAGTAACACTTGTTACAAAACCTTGGTGATAATAAAATTTTGGCTTGCTCTTAAACGCCAGAATTCACCGTTAAAGAACTACGCACGGAGAACATGTGCATCATTTGAAATTTCACCAAAGAGTTTGTTCCGACGGCAAACTTCCACGTTGCAGCTCCTTTCTTTCCTGAGTGATTATCAATGGAGGAGGGTTGTCTCCAGGCTAATTTTGTATCAAGATTGTCACCTGAAAAAAGATCGCCTTATATGAGCTTCCGTTATTCCATTTATGAAAAAAGATTTGAATCTTTAAGAAAAATATCGTAAGTGCTTGTTTACAATGAACATATACGTAAGAAATATATAAAACTTAAAAATTTCGCAAAGTTGAACTGTATAGAAACATACGAAGGTGTTTACAATGAACGTAATTTTTACGTACGTATACGTAAGCGTAACTTTGCAACATTTTCAACTTTTGCGTTTATGCGCAAGACTTGCATATCGCTTACGTTTGGTTATTGCAAACAGCGAAGTAACTTTACGGAAACGATACGAATATGTACGAGTTACGGTTTATGAAATATTTACGTATACGTTCATTGTAAACAAACACTAAGTTATAATTGAGTGAAGTAAGAAAAATTAGTAAGGAACATTATGATTTGTACATTCTTAAAGAAATCGACCTATAGGCATTTGAAGCCTTTTTTGCAGATGTTTTTTCATTTGAAATGGATTCGATAGATGAGAAATCGTTCCGATTTCTGATTTCAATAAAGAAAACATCCAATTGGGTCCATTGATGATTATATCTCAGGTGAACTGTGTGTAAAAAATTGTGCCGTATATTTGTGATTCGATCTTAAGTTTAGGTTAGTTCAAAAAAACGTGGCCACGAAAAGTAATTTATTAATTGCACCCTTAACAATTTTTTTGGCCCTGTACAGTCCTCTTTCCTTACATTTTGCGCCTGTGGCAGCAACCCTCTAGCCATTTGACATCTTGTTTAACCATCCTGCACCCTCAATGATTTTCGTAAGCCAAAAATACTAAGTACTTATAAGCATGCGTTTTTGCACGATTCGGATTACTCCTGAATTTATCATAACGTACATAAAAATACTCAAAACGTGTTTGGAAACACCATAATTTTTCAGGAATAAGGAAATGGGATCTGACAGTAACCATTATCGCAAGATGCAGAAAATCACAACTACATAGCAATACGGTTTCCACTAAATAATCTCGAAATCTTTTCAATACGTCAATATCTATCTCTTTTATTAGCCCAACTTTGACGTAAAATGAAAGTATTAGTATGATAAAGTAATAAAGTTGTGAGTCTTTCTCAACATATCATTTTATACGCGAAAATGTCTGTCTATTTCTTTTTTGTTATTCTGCGAAACAGAAATTGCGAAGAAATGTGAAAATAAAAATTTGTCTTTATTGTTATAATGATATCTTGCGTATGCCTACAACGGAACGCTATATATCATATAATATAAGTAACTTTCACTTTCGGAGACGAAATTCTTCTGGGAGAATACTGTATGCAGAATATTACGTTGTAACTTCAACACGTTTAATATGCCATATCGCTTTAATGTGTATCTCATACCGTTCAAAAGAGACAAGTTCCTTTTGAATGTGAAATTTAATCAAGTTCCTTGACGGTGCTGCATGGCAATCGTGTAATAATCGAATATTATTTAGTTGTTGTTAAGGGGGAAGCTTTCAGTATAAGCAGATAGGTATATTAAGTGCAAATGAGCTGTAAAAAGTATAAAACTTGAAAAGATTTTCTAAGTTGTTTGTCTTAGTTGTAATTTAAAGTTTCATACTAAAAAATTTAATTTATTATCCTCCCTCCGGCTAAAACTTTCTAACAAATGGAGTGAACGGAGCACTCCAAAAAAGAAATGTTTATTGCGTACTAACAAAATTGTGTTTCTTTACAAGTTTGATGAAAAATTGTGACGGGGGCGACTAATACAGGCCGCTCACAATATATTTTCATTAGAATTTGTTGCGCTCCTGTAAAGTTTCTACATTTTCCGTTTGGAGTTAACGCCTTAGTCAACTTCCATCAGCTGAACTATGCAAACTTTTGCTGTTCGTACCTAATCCACACTTCGGAAGGAGTAAGTGAACTGCACAAAGTGAAATATGTTATAGCTGTGTATTATTTGACATTTGTACTGCCTTGTAGATGAAACCCATTAATTTGAAAAACAGTAGACTATGTAAATCAAATGCGAATGTGCATTTTTATTTCATCGTTCAGTTTCGCTTTGTCCACTACCGTCGTCGCCACCACCAAAAATTTCTTCCTCTGGTTAATATACTCGTAATGTTGACAACATCCCTTTGAAGGATTCATAGCGAAGTCTGAGGAAAGAAAGAGATACTCTTACAGATGGGCATTACATTTGAAGCATCCTGTATTTCTGTACTAAGCGTGTGTGGGTACGTCAGACCCACCCGATATATGGTATTTTTACGTCATCTAGGTATTTCCTGTGTAAACCCAGTTATTTATGTGGTAAATTTGCTATTACCTTAGTTTTTTAGTTTGCCGTCAGAAGTCGTGCAGATGTTTTCTACGGTACTTTTAATTCCACCCCTACTTTAATTTGGTCTATGGTATCTACAGTTGTATTCCTTTCGCGCAGGGAAGATTTGCCCTTTACATCGTGGGCGTGCATATTTTTCTTGATATGCCATTACTTTACTTGAATAACGCCTTGCGGATTTGTATTTGCAAGTAATTAGTGTGATGTGTTACAGATTATGACTCAGAATTGTTCCTAATACGTACCTTTTTAGGGTTTTATCTTCCCTCAAGGTTCTCTCAAAAATTTCTCATCGTTTTCTGTTAAGTTCTCATTGTTTTCCCTTCTGGATTACTTTTTCGTTATTAACTACCTCTCGAATACCGAGCGACCTCCGAGTGGCGGCCTTGGTAATCAAACCTGGGGCAAACGGCTCTGTCCAGCTGAGACCTCATTTCCCCACGACTTGTGGGAATTGTATGGACGATAATTTCCTTTTTGGGCTCCTCCTTAGAGGGGACCCACAAGCCGGGCCCTCAAAAGCCGTCCGGTAACCTGACAGGCTCCTCGAAATAGGGGACGGCAGGGCTCTATTCGAGGACCTGCTGGTGGACCAGTTCCTATTCTCAAGAAAAATAGAACAGGAGCACAGGAGGCGATGGCCACGAGGCGCGGGATGGGGTCGGGTCAAGCGGACTCTGCGTCAAATCCTAAGGCTGTGTCTGGGTCGTTGCCTCAGAGACCAAGCGTCTCAGATCGGAAAGATCCGCTGCTCTTACATTTGTTGCAAACCTTTAGAGCCTCCCTGATTTTTGGGTATATCCCCGAAAACTGGAGAAAGATAAGAATTGTGTGCCTACTTTAGCCGGGTCGCGCTAAATATGACGTGGCGAAGGATTAAAGGCCCGTCATCGTTTCTTCTAAAAACGATGGAGAATTTGGTGGATACATATTATAATTATAAAGAATGGGGTATAGAATAGTAGAGCAGGAGACGATTCATAATAAAAAATGATTAAAGATTGAAGAAAAATTAGAAGATATGGCAGATGATGGCGAAGAAAGTGATATATTACGCATATACTAGGAGCATAGGGATGTCAATAATAAATATTGACAGTAAATTACAAAAGGAGCAAAAAAAAGGAAAATAATTCACGGTTTGACAAGAAAGGAATCGAATCACCGATAATTTTTACTGTAAAATTTAAAAAAAAAGAGAATTACAGAAAGCTGGAAATAGTAGAAGTATAATCTTGAAAAAGGATAAAGGAGATAATTTGGACAATACCATGGAAACAAGTAACAGACGTAGAGATAAGGAAATAAAGGTGATATGGACTGTACGGAGGAGAAAAATAATACAAAACAGTGATGAGAAATCAACCAAAGTAGGCGATAGAAAAGAAGGTTTAAAGGAAAAAGGAGGGAAAGTGATACCGTGCGCCCAGACATAATAGATGCACACAAATAAAGGAATTAAGAAAATAAGTTTGGGTGAGGGAGGAGGCGTGAAAGAATCGTTTCAGAATAAGGATGTACCTGCATAACGCGATGCAATGGTCGGAGGGGAGTTGTTGTAAGGAACATAGGCTTTTTAGGATGAAATGAGAAGAGCAGGAAGCAACAAGAAGGCAGTGGGCGTTAGAAGAGGAACGAAAAAGTAGTGTGTAGGGCAGAAGAAAGAAAGTGAACTGGTAAACTAATATAAACACAAAAGGATGGCGGCTGAAACGAAAGAACGTTTCTTAAATGTTCCTTAGTCCCACAAAATGCCTTTAGAAAGGGACTGTAAAGGTTGGCAGAGGGTTTGGCTTTGGAATACTCTGTAAAAGTGATTAGGAAATACTTATATGTGACCTGAAAACTTTAAAGACCACCTAAAATGCTCTCGGACGGAGACAAAATTCCCTGTAGTAGTACTCTACAAGTTACTTCAGGTGGAAGCATTGAAAGGATGTAGAAAGAGCTTTCAGTGCCCTAAAAAATGAGCTTAAAAGGTTTTCAGGAGCATTCTATGGCGTTTCAAGATCTTTTTATGCCTTTTTCAAAGCATGAAGATCCTATAAAACCTTGGAGAGCTATTCGGGGGCAACATGAGTTTCGAAGGCTCTGACGCGAAATAGGACGCTCTCGAAAGAAAACAAAAAGTAAGGTGGCTTGAAACTAGGACGGGTTATTTTCTCTATACACGGACACCATTCTTTCATGGCTATTCTTCAGCTCAATGCTTTCTAATTCGTTCCTCTTTTTAAACCCGGGTTAAAATGATAAATTTTAAGCGAAAATGTTACAGAAGCTTTACGTGACAAAATTTGTAAAACAACTGGACCATAGCCGAAATGAATTTACTTAATTATAAACAACAAATTGCATCTACTCGCATCTAATACAAACTTCGTGAGATAGCCCTCAAAACCGCACTTTATATAAACCGCACGATGAAAATATCTGTCTTATTATTATTTTATTATTATTATTATCCCTCTATTGTTCTGGGCCTTCAATAGGCTTGCGCCCAATTACAGAGTAACCCGCATAATCTTAGTCGACCTAGCGTTTACGTGATAAATTAGCACGTTAACGATACAATATGAATTTTTTTTACATATACCGCAATTTTCTTCCGAACCAGGAGTAAAAATGACTACTTGAAAAAACAGCACCCGTTACAGTGTCCCCTCCTGTTTTTGAGCTACTTGATTTTTTAAATAATTTTGCCTATTGCCTATTCTGTCTTGAGTTTCTCGATTTCGTTTATCCTGCGCATTGTTTCTTCCAAAATTTGGATTAACTCCATAAATTCTTTTTGGCGTGTTGGCCAAATTCTGGGCTGTTTTTTTTCCAGATCCTATGAAGATATTTTCCACTTCTTTAGGGAAATGTCTGATTATTTCGTGATTTTTCTGTGAGTGGGGGCTGAAAATCCGCCGTCTCTTTTGGCGTTGCTAATCTAAGGCTAATTTTATCTCGAGTCGTTCTGCCCAAAACTGCTTCATGAAATCTTTAAATTCTTTGATATTATTCCATTCTTTACTTCTCAGTTTTGACCATGATTTGGCATTGTCTTCCGATCGCGCTGTTTACTTTCTGTTGTTCTTCAAACAATTTTCCACTGCTCTCATAAAAATTGTGGTCATTTTTAAAGTTCCAGTCAAACTTCTTCGTTTCCTCGTCTCGGCATTTCTTTATGGATTTTTGAGCTTTTCAATGTAACTTTCTCCGATTTCTTATGTAATGGTTAGGAATATTTTTATAGTTTGTTGTCCATTTCAGCTTTTCTTCTGTTACTGTTTCATGTCTTGGTTCTAATTTCTTGAATTCGTACTCAATTTGTTGCGTAAATTGTTGCTGATTTATATCTTCAATATTTTTTTTATATATCATGAACTCTCTTTCGTATTTTGTTTTCTTGTTTCATATCATAGTTGTTCCGTATTCTTTTATTAATGATCTGTTCTTCTTTCATTTGTTCTTGCCTTGCTTTTAATTTCTTCCTATCCTCCTTTCATTTCTTTTTCGCTTGTTCTCATTTCTTGCAGCAGTTTGACTAAAATTGCTATGTCTGTTTTTTAAGTATATATTTCTAGCTTCTATAATTAATTGGCTTTCTTTATTGAAAATTATTTCTTTACTATCTTGGGTATTATCCATTTTATTCTTTTGGATTGTTGGGATAGTTTCCTTAAAACCTGACGTAAATTCCATAAAATTATTTAAACTTTGTTGAGCACGAGATTCTGTTTTTTCATGGTGCTAATGCAGCCCTCAAGTTTCGGGTGTCATATTGTAACGGTAAAATTACAAGAGATTATCTCACTTATAATGAATTAGAAATAAATTCTCACAATCGCTCTAAACGGAACAACGACCTAGCTCCTAATTAAGCTGCTGGCCATATAATTCAACCTACCTTAGTAAACAATGTAACTAAAAAACCGATCAATCCAAGGCTTCAGTCATGGCAAAACGCAAGCAACGGGAAAAAAACAAGACGCCGCAATTGGAACAATACGCTGCATTTTTCTTAGCGACTACTAAATTAAATGCAAACTTTCAATTTATTGTGAAACTTAACTGTCAACCTTGTTTCTGCGACGCAGTATTTCCGATTTAATTTATAGGTACTTATTTCTATAAAACGCCAATTACACTTATTTTTCGTTGTCACTATTACCTCTTTTAACTGCAACTTTACTAACTGTCTTACTTACTATCGTATGAGCGCCGACCTAGCATAATACAACATGATAAATTAGTACGTTAACGATACAATATCTATGCACAAATTTCCTCCAAACCAGGAGTAAAAAATTGTCCTGGAAGATATCATAAAAACCCTCGTACACGATTATACATTAACCGGAGGTGTAACAACGGTGGCGAGATCAGGTTGGTGAGATGACAACGGGGAGATGGCCGCACCCAGTCGCAGTGCTCCCTTCTGTTTTTTTATCTATGAAACTACCCGGTGGAAGATGAAAGGGTTGACAGCATTAGAAACAGCTGACGAAAAGTTAATTCGCGACCAAAGTATCCGGTTTAACAACTCTATGATGGGACACTCGCGTCCAAGCAAAAAGTGTACAAACAGTAAAAACTTCAACTCGCCCACATTTGTCAGCTTCAAAATAATAAACGACTAAAATGCTCGCCTCTAAATCTAACAAATTGGCTCAATAACAAAAACTCCCTCAAGTAGAAGAATTTCCTTTTGTTTGCAACTCGTGTTACAGATATAATTGTTGCTACATCATTCCCATTAACCCTTCTCCATGTACATGTCTGCATGAAGCAACCGCGTCGGATTTTTGTTTTTGCGCGAATTAATAAACTAAAGCACGCCGGGAGATCATAAATCTAACGGCGAACGAGAACCCGGTTAAGAAGAAAACATTCGTTTTACGATGTCAGGCTCGATTTAAACCAGAATTTTAAATTAAATCACTTTTAATAAACCAATATCTTCCTTCGGGGCGAACTAACACATCACATGCAGTAAGGGTGAGATCCGGGCTTCGAATCATTTCCAAGCTCTGCAATGTAGTCCTGCTGGTCACTAATCTCGCAGTTATTTTATAACCTCGAGGTAATAACTTTATCGTCGACCTAAACGCGCACGTTTTTACTCGAATGTAATATCTCGACGGGAACACGTTACGTAACTAATTTCGTATTTTTTCTCTAAATCGGTCTACGTGATTACATCAATTTCGTCCTTAATTTTTGAAACACGCTCCACGCTTATTTTACAAATTGGACGACATGGAAGTTAAGCAACTCCAATGTTAGTAGAGCTTTCATTTTAACGCAAAGCCAAAGTGGAAAAGCTGATGGTTTTCAATTCGAGTGAGAATTTCTTTTAAGACTCTTAGTTTTCAAGTTAATTCAGTTCGAGGATATTCGAAGTAAGCTTCAATTCTACTATTGGCTTAAAGTTCCCTTTCCTATATGCAATGACCACTTGTTTTCCTACTCCAGAATATGTTTCAGATAAAGCCCGCTATCTAAAAATCGGTTGTATCTTGTACACGACATCGATAGTTGTACTACAGACAGGATAGTCTCCACAACGCTTCTCGGCCACCCATGAATCATGGGATACACCAGGGTTCACCGGTGTAAAAAATGTTATTCTCTATTGGAGCTACCGCGTTGTGTAGACGCGTCAAGCTTTGCGCAGTGGCGGTATCGTAATAACCAATGAGGTTTCCTTCTGCGCCCTAAGTGTGTTTAGATCGTGTGATTGAGCGTCGTTTACACTTTGAATTGGAAAATCCAGTCATCACGCTACCATATTGTTTAAATTAATTATCTAAGCGTCTTAACGCGAATGGGCTTTGGCTAGCCTTAATCTAGGTAAGGAAAGACAAGCACGATAATTTGAATAATAACATCCCAAATAATGATGGATCCACAAACACAATAAGGATATTGTCATACTGCCGTTGTTTACAATACTTTTCATTATTTCTACGTGGGTTTATATCATCGATTTTAGAAGCGCAAATGTGGTAATAGTATCATGTACAAGGTGCCTTGGGTGTTAATTACCGTATCTGCGTTGGTCATTCAACATTAATGGGGTCATCCCGCCTTCATTTTTTTTTTCTGATCCACAAAGTACATTAAAAATAAAAAGACCCGTGTGTCCTCAATTTTTATTTGCGAGTAAAATAAACCCAAAATAAATTATTGAAAAGCTGTGTTTTTAGTCCGAATTTGAAACGCTTCAGACTAAATACGTCACAAACCTACAACCAATCACGTAGAAGTGAGCTGGCAACCTTACGCGAGGGTGTGACGTTTGTCACATTTGACGTTTTGAGAGGGATGTTTAACTGCATCTAGCACGAAAGTGACAGGTGCCTGTGACAGATGACGCAAGTTATAAATGCCATTCTCCTGCAATATTGCCAAGTCGTTATGTCATCTGAATGGTTCTAGGAGCTGATTGGTCGGGCTTATTACGTCACAGAGCCCGCCACAATCATATCGTTTTGAATAAACCTTTAAAACCGCACATGTTCATTATTTTTTTGCTAATCAGCCTCTATTTTTAAATAAACTTCTACTGTCCAAAAAAATGTTTTATGGTTTCAGGTACACGCTTATTAAATTAGAACTGCGGAATTCAACTATACTGTAAACCCCCATTTGAGCCTACATTCTTTATGTATCTTTACGCCTTTATTGTTGTATCGTTGCATGTATTTACTGTAGCCGGTATTCCGCTTGTGGACCTATTGTCCTTATTTATTACTCGTTAAAGATTTATCGCATTTATTGATTCTATTACCAGGCCAATTCTGTTACTATATTGGGTCTCTCGAAACAAGGTATACCAGGAACAGCCGTTTTGGTTATTGTTTTGTATTTTTGTGTTATAATATTGATATTACTTAAATACGGAATTGGTTACTTTAATATTTTGTTATTGAAATTAAATAATTATATATGGTAGCTATCGATTATTCAGACGAGAATTTGGAACTCCCTAATGCCAGAGCACTAAGCCAAGGGCGGTCCTAATTGGTATAGGCGCAGGTTATTGATCGATGTAAAATTTTTTTCAACATTTGAAATTGCAAAATGAGAAAGTATGTTTCATTTCAAAAACTAAACTTATTAATGTTTCAAGTTATTAAAATTGACTATTAGTTTTAAAACACCCTGTAGAAGGACGATCAAAATTTAAATAATTGTCACGCAGCATCAAGTCAGTACCGTCGATTCTGGAATAGTTGTTCAAATTTAAGGCAACGGAGTATCAGGGCTCAAAAGTACGAAAGCGTACGAAAGCGTGTAGGGGCCATGGAGGGAATTTATTTTACTTTTCCTGCGATTGCTAGTTTTTTCTTACAATTGGTAAATTTTAATTGTAATTGTTAATTTTTCCTAGATATTGCTAGTTTTTTCTTGCAATTGCTATTTTTTCTTTGCAATTGTGAATTTTTGTTGTTGTAATTGCTAGTTTTTCTTTGCAGTTGTTACTTTTTTAGGACTCAAAATTTTGTCTTGCGAAGATGCCTTGTTATTATTTCCCGTAATTGCTAGTTTTTCCTTGCAATTGCTAGTTTTTCTTGCACTAGTGAATTTTTTCTAGTAATTGCTAGTTTTTCTTTGGAGTTGTTAGTGTTTTCTTGCAATTGTGAGTTTTTTCTTGTAATTGCTAGTTTTCTTTGCAATTGTTAGTTTTTTCTTGCAGTTGTGGGTTTTTTCTTGCAATTGCTAGTTTATCTTTGGAATGCTTAAGTTGTTTTAGTTTTTCTTTGTAAATGTTAGTTTTTTTCTTGCAATAGTGATTTTTTTCTTGTAATTGCTAGTTTTCTTTTGAATTGTTAGTTTTTTTCTTGCAATTGTAAGGTTTTTCTTGCAATTGCTACTAATTTGTTAGTTTTTGTTTGCAATTGTTAGTTTTTTCTTGCAATTGTGGGTTTTTTCTTGCAATTGCTAGTTTTTATTTGTAATTGTCACTTTTATGATAGTTGTTACATTTAGGACTCAAAATTCTGTCGTACTTGCGAAGATGCCTTGTTATTATTTCCCATAATTGCTAGTTTTTCTTTGCAATTGCTAGTTTTTCTTTGCAATTGTTAGTTTTTCTTTGGAATTGTTTTTTTTCTTGCAATTGTTAGTTTTTCTTTGGAATTGTTTTTTTTCTTTGCAATTGTTAGTTTTTCTTTGGAATTGTTTTTTTTTTCTTGCAATTGTTAGTTTTTCTTTGCAATTGTTAGTTTTTCTTGCAGTAGTGAATTTTTTCCTGTAATTGCTAGTTTTTCTTTGGAATTGTTAGTTTTTTCCTGCAATTGTGAGTTTTTTCTTGCAATTGCTACTAATTTGCTAGTTTTTCTTTGCAATTGTTAGTTTTTTCCTGCAATTGTGAGTTTTTCTTGCAATTGCTACTAATTTGCTAGTTTTTCTTTGCAATTGTTAGTGTTTTCTTGCAATTGCTAGTTTTTTTTTACTATTGATACTTTTATGATATGCACTAGTAATATCCAGAAACAACTAACAATTGCAAGTGAAACGCACAATTGCAAAGAAAATTTAGCAATTGCAAGCAAAAACTACCAATATCTAAAAAAAAACAATTGCAAAACTCCTCAATTGCAAGAAAATACTAACAATTGCAAGAGAAAACGAATAATCGCAGGAAAAGTAAAATAAATGTTCTTCATGGCCCCTACACGCTTTCGTACGAAAGAATAGCACTCAAACGTCAAAAATTTGGAAATTCTTTTAATAACTTGAAAACCTTTGATGCCTAGGTATAGGGAAATGTGGTATCAAACGGTGTAGATTTTCATGTAGATTTCAAAAATGGAACAAAATATAGGATGTTCTATTTAAAATAAGAAAATTGCTATCCACATCCGGTAGAACCGGAAGTGAAACGATCTTGATAATATTTTCTTTCGATAGATCCCGCGTGACGCAGTTCAGTTAAAGCTGAACTGTGGTGCTAAGGGTCCCTGGTTCGGATCCGGGTTCGGGCATGGATGTTTGTAAATGTATAGTGGGTTGGGTTGGTGGACCAGGCTTGGCTGAAACCCCGCCCACTTAAAAATAAAGGCAACATAAAATAAATAAAAATAGAAAACATATGTTCGATAATGTTGGTCACTTTCCAGAGAGAATTGAAAAACAATTGAGGTGTTCTGTTTGCGTTTCAAAATCGCTTACTTAGTCCATGCGTCCAAAAAGTGTGTTTTGAAACTTATCATAGATTGTACCTTTGTAAAAAAAATAAAAAACAATGAGTTTGTTTTTGCTAATATCTTTATGTTTCCAAGACAGTTTTTTCATTTAAAATTATTTTTATTTATTCTCACGGCTTTGGTCCTTAATGGCTTAAAAGTGTGGTTTATATTAACAGACTCCAAAGTTTGGAAGAGCTGAAAACTCGTATTCGAGAAAAAATACAAGAAACACCAGCTGACACGGTTCAGAATGTAGTTCAGAGGTTTTCCAGTACAAATAGCTCATTGTCTGGTGGTTAATGTTGAAGTTTGAACATCTTTTAGTAAACTAAAGTCATTAAATATTGTATTTAATTGTTTTAATAAAATAATTTGCAATTTTAAGATACATACGTGAGGGAAAATCAAATACTTACTATCTGACATTGCCGAAAAAAATATAGGTTGGCATTTAAAATTCAGTTAGATTTTTTATTAACTTTTTTTGATATGACCTATAGACACGACTCCAGCATCAATGTTCCTTACTTTTTATTCACCCTGTATGTGATTTGGCATTAAACAGTCGAAATAGCAAACAGAAATAATTTCATGATAAACAGACAACAATTTGAAAGGGTGGAGGAGATTTAGTGCGTAGGTCGAAAAAGGCCTTAAAGATTGACTTTTTTCTGATCAGTATTAATTTATCACAATGCACTTGTCGAAACAGCACCATTATAATATAATAGCAGTTGAATTGTTCACAGTGAACCAACGCCAAAACTTTTCTAGCAAATCAATTACTACGGTTGCCGTGTTCCAATGTTGCATTTTATTGGACCACATTATTGCCTCCCGACTGTATGCAATACCGCACGAGACCGTGGCATTACTAACACTTTAGCGCACCGATGCAATTGCGATATCTGAATAATGAATTTCGACCAAGACCAAGAAGCATCTGCGGTTTCGCTTGAGTTCCAATGTTAAAAATCGTTGTTCGACTAACCGTCTTACGTCCGTAATTTCCGAAATATCGCTTATACGACTACCACCACAGATATAAATTCAAAGACCCTTTCGGATTCGCGAAAAATCACATTTCATGCAATCGAAAAGCCAGGTCGGCTTATTCTCCAGTGACGTCCTTTTGCTTGGTTATTTACCGAAGAATTGTTGGCGTCGTATTAACTCGCATGCAGGTATAGAAGCGGAAAAGTTTTGATTACTTCGGCTTTTAACTTTATTTTTATTTTTTTTTATTTCTATTGAAAGAGTCCTTTGAAAGCAAAGTTGAAAACGAGAATCTCAAA
This sequence comes from Photinus pyralis, assembly GCF_008802855.1. Taxonomy (NCBI): domain Eukaryota; kingdom Metazoa; phylum Arthropoda; class Insecta; order Coleoptera; family Lampyridae; genus Photinus; species Photinus pyralis. The sequence continues at coordinate 24,707,868 of NW_022170819.1, read as the reverse complement.
GTTAGGACTTTTTCGAAATTCGATCGGGGTTGTTATAATTACGCGCGCTCTATGCGGGAGCGGTCCCGCCACTGCTAAGTCATTTAAACTTCCAACTTCAATATATCGGTGAGATAGAGTCACCAAAGGCATCCCCAGACTAAGCCTAAATCTCTCCCTCCGTAGAGATACCTGATGAAAAATAGGATTAAGCGCGGAAAAATGCAGGTCTATTTTCCCCCGTTTATGCTGTGGGGGGTATCTCTCGGAAAATCCCTTTGTTGAGTTAATCGAGCGTTAAGCCTTACAGTTTGGGTCGAAACGGGTGCATTCTGCGCCAATGTGATTAATATCGTTAAGTACACTGGCCAACATTTTCAATTGCATTTAGCTTTTGAACAAACTTTTATCGTAAAGTACATCTTTTCGGTTATCTAAAATGAAATCGCATTGATCATATAAATTGGTATGTTCGAAAAATGGTTCCGTTTAAGTAATTAATGATTTTATCTTTTAAAGCCATTGTAAACTACACTCCAATGGGGATGGTGTGTATATAGTGCTTCCTGAACAAATGTTTTTCATTGGAATGGTTATACGAGCGTTAATTCAGGGTGTAATTAAGTAATTGTCAAGTTGGCAGTTTCACAATGAGCTAACTTACTTGAAGAACTAGATTTAGTTAGTTGTAAGATAGAAGGGAAAACGAGACAAGTATAAAGCATTGTTCGACCTTCTATACTGTGCTAATCATACCAAAAAAGAAACACGAAGACAATGCGATAGTTTCTCTCACTGTAAATAAAATAAAACGGAATCCGCTCGCGCTTTCCACTGTGGGGCATTATACGAGCTTATTACGTTAGATCATTAAAGGCCGCGCGAAACATGTTTCAACTTTTCTATTGTCTGTGGGAAGAAGTAGACGAGGTTGTTATTTCAACAAAGCATTGTTGCATCTAACGATGATTTCTAAGTTAATTTCGCTGTATTTTCTAAAACTAGAAACGCCCTCGTGGGCCTATCATAGCGTTTTCCCATCACCTGGCGCTTGTTAATTTGCCGCCAAAAGACTCACTTTCGCATTTCCTTACTGCTATTTTGAAACCACATCTATCTATATCTAATTGCCACTGCTCCTTTTTTACTTTAATTCCTTTATTTGTGCCGTTGTTTTACTATTTCATTGTTACTGTTTTAGTCCCCCACTTCCGTTCCTCCCTCTAAATCTCCGCACCTCAAATTTTCAAACTTTATGTGCGTATCTCTTATATCCTGGGTCGTAATTTGGGCTCGATCAAACAAAACGCTAACTTGGTCAGTGTTGCCGCATCCACCTAAGCAAACTTACACAAAGTAAATTCGGTCGGGGATTATCTTATCTGGTACGTCGCTGACAATCGTTAACTCATTATTGTAAGCATTTGCAATCTATTTATATCACAGATTTACTTTTCTTAACCGATGTCAATTGTGTTAGCAAAGAGTGGTACTCTTTGGTGTTAGTATTCAGGAAATTTGGAATACATCAATGTCATGTTCACTTACCGCCGTGAACCTAAAGAAGACGTACAAATGAGGACAGATTAAAACTTTTAGGGTTACGATAATGTGTAAGAATATAACCTGGAACAAGGAAAGTATTTAACCGACCTCAAAGAACTGCAGCTGAAAATATTACAAAGGATGAAGGGAAACGAATGCGGAAAATAGGATGCGAGAAAGTTGTGGGAATACTATACTCCTGTAGACATAATTCACAGATTTCGCAATCCATGCAACCATCAGAGACCATGGAAATGATAGCCGGCTAATGGAAAACACAAATAACTCTTGTTCACTTGCTCCACTCGCTCGCAAGCCTACTCGTGGCGCAAACATCAGCATTCTCAATAACAAGCGTCGTAACAAGGTCGATAAAGTTAGCACCCCCACTTTGCCCAAATCAAGTAAACATATGCCTATAATTTAGAACTAATTAAAAACTAATTTGTACCTACAAAATTAGAATTTGTACCCGCTTAGTTCTGCAGCCGGAAAACGGGTTTTTTAAGTGGGGGTGCTAACTTTAAATCAAGTTACCACCCCCACTTTATCCGTTTAAAATTTTATTAGTCGCATTAAAAACTATGAATTAAGGACTAATTTGTACCCAAATTAGATTTTCATTGTTTAAACAATTTATACATTATTTAAACAATTTTTTACTAAAAAAAGGCAATTCTCAGAATTAATAAAAATAAATGGAAAGTATAAATTAAAGACTAATTTGTACCCGGTTAGTTCCGCTGGAAACCCGATTCTAAGGTGGGGTGTGTTAACTTGAAATCAAGTTACCACCCCCACTTTTCTCGATTGAAATTTTATTACTCGCATCAAAAACTATGAATTAAAGACTAATTTGTACCCAAGTTAAATTTTCATTGTTTAAACAATTTATACATCATTTAAATAATTTTTTATTAAAAAAGGGAAATTCTCAGAATTAATGGAACGTATGAATTAAAGACAAATTGTACCCACAAGCACAACATTAGAATTTGTACCCGCTTGGTTCCGCCAGAAAACTGATTCTGACGTAATAAGCCTTTAAGGACCGCCTGGCATAAATTCAAAATATACTCTTTGCTTTGTAGGACCTTCCGTTGACACCCCATTTTCGAGATAAACACACTAAATTTCTGACACTTTTTGAGATAATTCGCTCTTAAAGATTTGATATCACTAATGGATATATTTCTTCCAAACGTACCAATCGCCCTTTGTGGCCACCCTCCTCCGACACTTCGCTCTAGAGATATTACAACGAATCACGAGAGTCGAGGAGGATAGTGGTCGGTAGCAACTAATTCCTTTCATTGAGACATTTCATTAGAATACCGTGAAAGATAAAATAAATTTCTAACCCCCACCCCCTCCTCCCCGTCACCTACTCATCTTAAAAACGAGTCGCGGATGAAAGTTATAGTTTGTAGAACCAATTCCTTTCGATGAGACGTTTGGTGAGAAAACCGTGCACGTGATAATACGAGAGGGATCTTAATACTTCACTTCGAATCGAAGTTAGAACTGACTCGAAAGTTCGAAACATAATTCGATTTTGGACCAGTCAGCATCATTTGGTTCAGGTTTTTCCCTGAACTGGAGGTGGCAGGGGCCTCAAACACCACTCATAGTTTTGTGGTGGAGTTTTCTTCTTTTAATACTGCATGGTGGGGAATGTAGTACTTTGTAGGTACCCCCCCCCCCTTCCCCCTGTATTCCGAGGTACTATATGTCCTAAATTCGAAGTCCCGATCGTAGGGAAACTTTTTCTTAGTGTCCCCCAATTCCTCAGCTTCTCCATTCAGCGGCAGGATTACGGTTATCTCTATTTCTTGTAGTTGTCTCTCCATACCTTCTCTCACATTGTTCTTTTTCTCGCGATAATACTGCCTTTTGGTTTTAGACTTCTTATATTTACCAAAACTTCGTCAGCGCGCTCTCGTCTGTGATGGAGACCAAGTTTTGTATGGATTCGCCTTCTTTCCTGACGACCTTTGTCTTTCCCCCAACAATCCAACCCACTTCCGTATTTTGCTTGACAGAAACGGCAGCACATCAGACCCATTTATCATGTTGATTGCGAGGGGATAGTGGGGGTCTACTAAGTGCGCCACTTGGATGCGAAGTCCCGGGATTAATAGACCGGTAACAATGAAGTGATCTACTGTATCCCATACTGTAGATTTCCGTCCTATTTTATCCGTATTGAAGGTTTATGTGATCCCTCGCTGTCCAAAACCGTTTACGTTTTGTGTTTGTAGAGTTTCCTATCCGGTGTTTGAGATTTTGGAGTTGGTGGAGGGCCTGGAGAAGTTGGGGGCTGGAGTGGTGCGCCGACCGAGTCCGGTGCGAGAGCCTGCTAGATCTCTAGGTACCCAGGTGTCCCCACTAACCACCGTATCGGTGGAGGTGCAGACGGGCGACGAAGTGAGTAACCTGGAGGTGCGATCTCACCGAAAGTCCCATTCTATGCGCCTCACGTTTGCTGGAGGCGTGGATGGGTGGACAATTGGCGGAGGAGCTTTCGAGGGAGTGCCCGTTTAGTCCCAGGGTTGTGCCGACGAATCAGACCGTATAGAAGGGCCGGGAGGGGAGGGGGTCCTGGGCAAGCAAAATGAGAAGTTACATTATCATGCCTAAAAGAATTACACCTTTTTCTAAGGGGGGGAGGAGGAGAGGGGTGTCTAACGAAGCACCCATTTTTTTCCGCGATTGGATTTGTAGATCACCGTGAAGATGAATACCTGTATCTAGTGTTGTCTCGGCTCGTTCAATTAAGTAAGCATAATTAACCGTTCATAATTAAATGAGTTGCGGTGAACCTTAACTGATTGAATTGAATCTTATGTCGAAAAATGCGCTCTTAAAAGAGCTACCGTTTTTAGTTGGTTGCATATTTTTCCGGAGATTCGCAGTTAATTAAACAGAATTTAATTTGGATCGCGATTGTATTCAATACCACGGGCGGCCCCGATTTACCAATTTCCATTTCCACATTTTGAAAAATTTCTATATAAAAATAACGCTTGATTTTGGGAGGATCTTTTTGCTTTTCGACGTCGTCGAAAGTTTGGCGAAAATGTCGTTGTGCTTTTGTATGGATCCATTTTGCGTTAAATTTCGGGTAACGTCAATTAGTTTGCCGTACGGTTTCATTGAAAAAGTAAGCGTATTTTCGCTTTCCTGCTTTCACTTTCTCGTAGAAACTTCTAATTTATGCTTTGATTGCTTTCCTTCCGCTATGAAAATTGCCGCCTGGGCCATAATAAGTATTGAATTGTAAATAAATTTTAAAGAGATTTGTAATTCAACAATTGAAGTAAGAAAAGGGGGGTAGTGTAACGGATGTTTGGTTTTTCAATTCAAAATTGATTTACTTTTTACTCATAATATACATAAAAATTCATATTGTATCGTTAACGTGTGAATTTATCAAGTAAAATTGTAAGCGGCTTGGAGTTTATTTTAAGGAAAATTTTTAAGTCGCTGTGAAAGGTGCCAAATTAACTCGGTGATACACCAAAAACTGAAAAGTGATAATAGCCGTACTGGTACAACACGATGAGATATGTAAACCTTGCTACGGAATTAAACAAAGCTCGTATCGCGAACAAGTTGCAAAGAGTGCATAGATGTTAACAACCGGGTTTCAACATAAATCCAGATTTCTTTCGATAAGTTTTTCAATTGAACTCCCGTTAGGCACTGTAAAATTTCATGACGCGCTCCACAAATCCTGCAAGTAAAATTATCGAACTACCCTAGAGGTACGACGCCATTTGTACTTACATAAGTACATAGAGATAAACAGTGAGAATCAAATCTAAAAACCCAACAAAGATAAGGGATGGTATAAAAGTTTTTGCCAATTTTCTAGCGAAACACTATATTTTCCAGAACAAGTAGTAATCCTATCCACTCCCGGGAAAAGCGCAAACACGTCTACAATGATGCAAGGCAAAATTGCTTTAAGCGCGGCAACAATTTATTTTAGAAATAAAATGTTTCCATCAAAAGTTCGCCGTTTCCTTTTCATATTGAGATCAGCCCTAACATTGTTGATTTATATACGTTTAACTTTTCTTTCCGCCGTGAAAGGTTCACGTTTTAGTAATACTTAGAACACGAATCGGAGAATAATCCGCTCCGCCGTAATATTACAATAAAAAGGAGGTTTGGCGTAATAGGGATAAGAAGGCAATACTGTTTCCAATATTTATGTAAATTATAACTCAAAAAAAAAATTCTGAGGCGTGTGTAGTAAAACGTGAAACCAACCACGAAAATTGATTTTCCGCGATCGACTATCTGAGTGTGTAATCCCTTAATGTTAAGCTGGTGCACGTCGCAGCATCGGCGTCAATACGAAGCGGCCCATTTAAACCAAATTAATTTATAGTTTACGTTTTACTCGAAACGGCAAACAGTTTTCTGAACGCGTCAATTAGGGTGGAAGAGAAGTCGTAAAGTCAAACACGCCACAGAACGTAGTGGAAAGCCACAGAATCTACGGCGGAGATAGATTCATCAGATCAATTCAATGGACCTACCCCTCCCTCGTTTATAATCCTAGTTTTTCGCTATGTTTCAATACAGCCTTTTAACCAAATTGTACGGTTGTTTGTAAGCAGAAACCTCTCAACCCTTATTAAATTTCACCTTAGGGAACGATTCCATTATTAGTAGAATAAGATTTTCGGCTTATTATGTTACGTGCTCTCCAGTGGTGGGAGGTTTTCATTTTTATCGTTCCGCAAACTAGAAACTACAATCTAGTTAATAAACATAATATGAAGTTCCAATATTTGCGTAGAGCACACACTTGCCTTTTGCAGACTTCTCCAAACAACGAGATCGTCTATCATTCGCTTTACATGTATCGAACGATTCTCTCGTGTACTTCAATCGCTTTGCATGACTTCGTATGCTAGAAAATCAATTTGCAATGAGGATTGATTATGGCTACAATTAGAGAAGTGGATCTTTCTAAATGGTTTTTACCGGTGTATATCGTACAATATTTTTTCTTACACGGTAGGGTGTTACAACTGGGACCGGACCGAAAAAATTCCGAAACTGTTCAGAATCTAAATTAGAACCTAAAAATAACGATTAATCACTATTGAATCTACAAGGTGACATTGAGATCTTTTCTGGCAGATTTTTTCTAAAACTTCTTTAAAAAACTGTTTCTTTTAATTCCATGGATGAATTCCTTGGCTTTAAAAATGATCGTTTTTTAATGTATACATTTATATAGTGCTATTTATGAAGAAATAGACATAGTGATTTAAGTGTATTGTCTTTCGCTATGTCTACTTTTAAATGACAAAACCTGAAGGGCTCCTAATTTTATGCAACCAAAGTAACTTCTTCAAACAAATAAAGATCTGGCTGTCACATTAATTAATTTGAGTTGCTTTGGCTTCCGTATTTTTATTTTCCTTCGTGTTGATGTATTCAACTGAAAAAAAAATTGATTTCTCAATTGGTATAGTGTTGGTAACAATTTAAGGAGCGTAAGAGATTTATTTTTTGTTAAGTCAAAGCAACAATATTCAAACTAATTAATATGACGCCAGATGTTTATTTGTTTTAAAAAGTTATTTTAGATGCATAAAATTAGGTGCCCTTTAGAAGAAATCTTGTCTTTTAAAAGTAGACCTAGGGCATAAATCCCTATGCCTACTTCTTAATAAATATCACTGTAGAATATTTTTATATAATTATTGTAGTTTCCAAAGTCAATGGCTATAAAGTATTTTGTTATCCATCAAACATTCTCATAGCATGTGGGCATGTGGTCTATATCTTTCTTTTTCCCTACACAAATTCTGCATTCTTCTTCATCCCTACACTTCTCCTTTTCTCTCTCCTCGTTTCCGCATCTAAACCTCGACCTTGATATTTTGTCCCGTTCGTAGATATTTCGGCAACCACTCCCTTATTTTTGCGCCACGCGACTGTACAACGCACACGCGCTACCGGTTGGAAGTGGTGGCGGCGGGAGGGAGGGGGTTGCTCTAATCTATTTAACTATTCTATTTCAGTTTCCTACGAGCTCTCGGAGCGGTGAGAGGTCATTTTTAGTGAACCTCCGCGCAGGAACTCGCTGTGGTTAGGATGGAGAGAACTTTGGAGCAACGCTGTGCGTCAAACTCCAAAAGACGGCGGAGGAAACGTTTGATTTGCTAAACGGAGGCCTTCAAAAATGTTTTCCTGTCGTACTCGCAGGTCAAAAAGTGGCACAAATCGTTCAAGGAGGGCCGGGAAGAAGTGGCCGATGAGGCCCGTTCTGGATGTCCATTAACATCGCGAACGGATGGTAATGTCACTCGGGTGCGAGATTTTCTGTACAAAGATCGTCGAATGAGTGGTCATTTGATATCAGAATGTAGCAAATTGTTTCAGAAGACTTGCTCACGCGTAGGATTTGCGTCAAAAGTCTTGTCTGACGGTCAAAAACAGCAGCGCGCGAAAGTCTGCAACGAGCTGTTTGAACTCTGTGAGGAGGGCCCAAATTTCCTTGACAACATCATCATGGATCTTTGAATACGATCCCGAGACGAAAGTGCAGAGTGCGGAGTGTCACACGAGCACATCACCGTGTCAGAAGAAAGCAAAATGAGCAAGTCCATGGTCATCGTTAAGGAAATCGTGCACCACGAGTACCACCTGGGGAGATCGTCAACAAAGATATCTACAAAGATGTTCTCAAAAGACTTAATCACCGAGTCACTCGCGTCCTACCAGAAATCCGGTCGTGATGGAGACTTCTCCTCTCTACCCACCTCCTCAATCACCTTTTCTCCTGCTTTCCTTGTAGCACTACTTCAAGGCCTCTATTTGTATTTTTTTCTCACGAGTCTGTTTTCTCTTTTCCTCTGTTTATCATCCTCCAAAGGTCCTTCTCTGATTTTGTTTCTCTGATTTGTTCCTTCCTGTTTTTTCATTCCGAAATCAACATGGCGTTTTCTCCCACGCTGTGCGAAAAATCATCCCCATTAATGCATGCACATCTACCGCGAGCTCTCCTACAGTGAGCCAAGCTCCCTATAGTGCGGCAACAGACAAATCCAAGCTCTCCAAAGGGGCGGATTCATGGGGGAGGGGCTAATTGAAAATTGTCCATCCAAGCCCGAGTTTAAAAAAAATTGTCGTGCAATTGTTTTCACGAATATGCATTCCGCTGCACCTCCTTCGGTTGAGAGGGGTTTCACCTCAACCACAGTGTTGTCAAATCATGGAGGAAGTGTCATTGATAAATTGTTTAGGGAAATCTAAGATCTACAGTAAAAACTTGGTATGTAAGTGTGGTAAATTTACTAGCATATGCATAAAATAGCGTTTTTAGTGGGTATAAATTTTCAACATTTTACCAAGGGGGAGGGACTTCGGGACCCCCTTTCTAGGTAGCGGTACCCCGTACTATTTCTATTATCTCTCTCTTCCCCTTCATTTACCTGTTGCCACGTTATTGCCTTTTTCTCCCTCATATTTCTTCTTCTTGTTCCTCTAGTCCGTCGGTCCGGGGACTTAATTACCACCAGGATAGTTTCTTTTTTAATTCGGTAGCTTATTGCTCTGGCGCCTGAGCCAAGAAAAATTGTGAGGATAATAGTGCGAATGCAATATCCACTTCTTTATTGATTAATCGATTTTTTATTGAATGTTTAAACACAGGCGTAATGCTAAGATTCTTATTTAGATATTTTTTGAGAGTTTAACTGTAGATGTTTCTAGTAAAGGCAAACATATCGCATATTGTAAAAATCAAATGTGTACATGCGCAGATTGCACAATGACAATTTTCTTATTTATGAAGACATTTCTTTGAAATTTTAACCATAGATGTTTCTATTATAGAAAAACCCCGCACATCAAGACCTTTTAAGGATATCCAGGAAGGTTTACGAATAGGTTTCTAGTGACGTTTATAGTACATGGTCTCTATCAAGATAAGGGGCCTTCTAAGATTTTGTACGAAACTTCCAGGGAACAATTTCTAAGAGGGACGAAAGTATATTTTCAGCGTTCCTGAAATATTTTAATAATAAAAATAATATATTGGCTTTGTGTGCCATTTTGGCTTGTATGCCACACTATATTTCCCCATAAGTGTGGAGCCGGAAGGAGAACATACGTGCACCGTGCCCCTTTTAAATTCGGTCTAACGAGCGAACGCATAAATGGCAATACTCCGGACCTATTAACTACGAGAACTCGGACTGGTATTAGGGGTTGAAATGAACCAAGTTGGAGGCTCTATTGGCCCCATTGACAGAATAACAATAGTCTCTTTATTATAATAGGCGTAGTTCAGCCTAGGTCTGCTTCTCACAGAACCAACATTTAACCTTACGTTCAGCCGTTGCAACCAATTTAAAACCCACCTAAAACCAGTGTAACTTTCTTTGAAACACTTCAATAAAAAATAATGACAAAATTAAAATATGAGTCAATTATAAGAGGAAGAATTAATTAATCCTTTCAGTTAAGTTAATATAATTTACTAGCAACATACGTAATTAGCAAACTTAATTCCATTTACAGTTACAAATAATTGCAACCGAACACATAGTTTCGCGCGGCTTAATTTTCATTTTTCACAAAGCACATACACAAATTTGTAACTCTTAACCTTAATTTGTTAAGTTCGTCCCTGATCGACGCCCCCATCTGTTTTATTTGTTAATATCAGACCACGCGTACATTTATATAGGATAGGATATATATAGTACTTGGAGATATTATATCTCTAATTCAATTCATTAATGTTAATTGAAAAGAATTTACCTTGTAGTGAATTATTCCTATAGTGGATTCGCACTGAATATAATTAACAAATGCTTCTAACTGCACATGTCTACATCTTTCCCCTATTAACGGGTATGTCTCCCGAACGCTTTCTTTAAAAGTTAAATATCCATTTCTTAAGAACAACATAATCGAGCATGCTAGAAACGTAAATATTTCGCGTATATTGTTTTAGTCTAATAATCAAATACTGTTTGTGCCCCACGTCTTATATTATTAGTTTGTGTGTTTAAGAGCGATTATGTTTTAAAAAAAAAGTGGTTTATTCGGAAAAAAGGCACGTTACGCATATTTGTAATAGCGAGAGTCTAACATAAATGGGCGTCAAAATTCGTCTACGAAGTTACAAAGCGCGCACGTATTCGTTATTTCCATTTTAAACTTCTAATTAAAGGTAACCATTCTTACTGCTTAATTATTAATAAACAAGTATCTGTGGATCATACCTTAACCATTGCAAATTTTAGAAGGTTCAGTTGCATTTGCAAGTAAGGATCAGAGGATTTATTACAGAAACTATAAAGACGCTATGTGGTCCTAGGTCAGTACAGTACAACACATCCAAAAGTTCAAAATTCGGTGCTATGGATGATCGCCCACCACCTCGTTGAAAGGTGGCGCTATTAAACGCTGAGGGTATACGGGAATTCTAATTAAGGTTTACGTTAAGAAAATGCGATTAATATGGTCATATATGTGGTAGTTCTTTCTGTAAATGAAAATAAAATCTACCACTTAAAATTATACCCAACATAGAAATTATCCCAGGTAAATAAATCCTAAGAAAGTCATATTAGAGCAAGAACGCTATCGAGGAGGTAATAGAAATCACGTAGCAGAAGTCCGTATCATTAGCATGCTCACGTTATTGAATTTGCTTATTACCGAACAGTTCACTAATGAACTCCTACGGTGCAATATGCCAAAGTCGAAAGTTGGAACTTAATGCAAGGCAATATCGAACTGAAATAGACAAGTTTCAGCACTCACCTCAGTGTTTCACGTTCACGACGCCGACGGCTCCATAATCCATAATCTGCAAAAAAAAGCCTTTGTTAATAAACTTTCGCCGCCGCGATGGATATAAGTAGATACATAGCAACTGCATTAAAAGTTGAAAAACTGACTCCCATAAAATATTCGACTATATTAGGTACGTTCAAAAACCGCATATCGTTCGTAAAGAGTTTTTCCTTAAAAATAAACACATAATTTATCTGCAAGCAAGTTACGTAACGGTACGAAGCTTATAAATCGGTTGTTAGGGAAGGTTTTGGAAAAAGTGGAGATTTTCCGTTCAGCTCGTAATTTCGGGCGTGCTACGGCCCGTAGGTCCCAGCTTAATCCGTGCGACTTTATAAAGCTTAGATATTCAAATCGCTACCAAAAGTTTTGCGATTCTCTTTTTCGGTGACGCGAAAAGCTTCCACTTGAAACTGTTCCCCGGAGATGTTAACTTTGTACAATGCCAGTTTATAAGATCGTTGTTAAAATGCAAATTTTATAGACTGATAAGGGATTAATACGGTTTCTCTGCGCTCATTAAATAGATTTTCGCATAAAATGAAATGCGGTTGCGTTTCCATTCTTGAGATTTCAAGATTCCCTTTTTTACTACGCTGCCACTTGACACATTTTCGTGATAAACGACACGACGAGGAAGAAAGTATTGCTATAAAGAAAGGTGGGTTTTTTTTAAACAGGCGAAGTATTATCTAAATACGGCTATAAACGCTTCTTCTACATTTTTGTGGCTTCATAAAAAGGCGCACGTACACAAAATTTAATACGCAAATCCCACCTATTACTGCTATTTCTGCGTGTTTTGAAAATGTATGACTCAATTTACACAAAATTATTATACGTTCGTTTTTATTTTAGAACCGGGGAACGTTGTTTTCGCGTTTTGAAAGTTTTTTAATTAAAACAGGCCATCGACACATGTGCCCTTTGTGTGTGAAAACTACCATTTGCGAAAGCTTTTTACATGACAGAATTACAGGTGCAGTAACCAAGAGTGCTCAAACTACTCTTTTCGCGTTTAAAACAAGTTATTTCGCTGAAACCTTCCAATTTAGCTAAAAATGTTTTAACGCAATGAACATCGGCAATGAGTCTTCGGATGCTTAAGAGTCTTCTGTACCCAGTGCACAAAATGTAAATCTCCATAAGAAAGCCAGCCACAAAAACTAATGTTGTTTTAAAAAAAAATTTTAATAACTATTTTATAAATTTAGACCTTTATCCACAAAACGTTCGGGCTATTTTTTTTAAAGTTTATAGTAATAGTCCAGGAGGCAGCGACATTTTTTATGGACTCATTTCTATAAAGCTGATATTCTACGATTTTATTGTTTTGATAGTACAGTAAACAAAACGGTAGTCTACCGTGTCGGCGGGGATGCCTAAATTTACAACAATGTTCTGAACATGTTAATAAATAATATGTATATGCCTCATTTCTACAAGAATGAAAGTTTATACAGTAACTAAGTGTACCTAAAAATGAAGTATGGTAATAGTCTACCGAGCTACTTTTTCCAACAAAAATTTCATCTTTGTAGAAATAAGTTCAATCGAATAATTTTTTATTCATCTTGCGTGGGTGGTAGAATTGTGAGAGCACTAGTTTTATCCTTCATGGTACTCTAATGAAAGGTCTCAACGAAAGGAATTACCCAAGAACGGATTGTCGGAAGAGGGTACTCACAAAGGGCGATTGAGACGTCTGCAATAAATATATCCAGTGGTGATGTCAAAACAAAAGCTATTTTAGTTTAAAAAAATGCCCTTTATCTGCACAAGAGTTATGTACAACTTCTACCTGTTTTATTTCATCAAAAAGTATATAGATAAAAACGAAGAGAATGACACCAAATCGAACTTTCTACGATAAATCTCTGAAGGGCAATTTTTATTTGAAGAAAATAGTTTTTGGCGAAAAAAACGAATATTTCTGAAACCTCTTAATTTTTATATTGAAAAAACTTTTAGTTTTTTGAATCATAAAATAGTAGGTACCTATATTTTAACCAAGCCTCGAAGAAAATCATTTTTGCGGAAATGAACAATAAAAAACAAGGTTTTTCGCGATTTTTTCGGTTATTTTGAGGTTATGTGAGTTTTTCACGATCTACATGTCCATTGAACACTTTTGTCTCTAATCTCAAAAGGTGGGGTAGTAGCGATTTTTAGTATGTTGTTAAGCTTGGGGCCCTAGAGAAAAATTTTGGAACAATGGAAATTTTGTCCTCTTTAACTTTGTATATAACATCTTTGGTTCTTTTGAGTTATTATCAAAAAACGAATTTTTGTACCTAAAATCCAAGATGGCGGTTCGAGCGCATACGCCTCGAGGTCGAAAACCTGGATTTTTCATTATTAGGGCCCCAAGCCTAACAACATACAAAAAAAATCGTTACTACCCCACCTTTTGCATTCAAACACCCCTTCTTGATACTCACGTACTGGACTACTACATAAATTTGACAGTCCACACAGGCAAGTCGCCCACAAAACTAGCCAGGTCCTCAACTTCACTTGCCGCTTGCGGACTAATAGCAAGTGACTGGCAAGTGCACTTTCCTCTCATTTACACTTGGCAGCTTTACTAGCCGAAAATACTTTCCGCCAGTAAACTTGCCAAATGTAAATTAGGATTAGGGTAATGGGCGGAAAGTGCAGTTGCCAGTTAAATAGAAATTCGATAGCAAGTTTACTGGCAAAAAGTACTTACTTTCCGCCAGTAAACTTGCCAAATGTAAATGAGGCTTAGACTAGTTTCGAGCACTCTGCCGGCTACCTCGAATTAGGTTTTCCTGCAGGTTTCCGAATTCGTAAGGTAAATATCGGAGTAGTATAGAACAACTTAAGACCATCTGCAGAGGCACCTCTAAAAAGCATTATGCGGGTCACTCTGTAATTGGGCGCAAGCCTGTTGAGGGCCCAGAACAAGAGAGGGATAATAAAAAAATAAAAATAAAAAAAATGGCGACCAGAACGAACTACCAATCAAAAACTAGATACTCGGTTTTGTATCCACTGATGTTCTAAATTGAGTCAATGTACCTATACCTGAAAACGATTGGATTTTATTCCATAAGCTTGTGAAAATATACAATGAGAGCATTAAGGGTTTTTAATATAAAGAAATCCGCGAGATTAAGTTCTAAATCAGTAAGGTTAGGAACGGTTTCTGTAAACAATATGAATTCGTACTACTTTAATGGATTTTCTTGATTACAATTTAAAAAAAAACAGTACAAATAAATATACAAAAAAAACCAACCAAACGAGAGCCTCGTCGAGACTGATGGTTAGTCTCGTCTCGTCTCGTCTTGAAAACTCGTCTCGGTGGCATCACTAATAAATTGTAAGGTGCTGATGTCTCATGAAAACAGCAACCACAAACTTGTAAAGCCTCTAAGAACATTTTTTTGGGTGTAATGCTTGCCAAAATACATTGGACATTTTAGACCTTCTACATTATTTAAAGTTATTTCTAAATTTTAAGGTACTTGTCTTTAAAAACCACACCAAAACTTCTATTCCCTAATGACATAGTTTGTGGTTGCCTTACCACCATAATAATTTCATTTCCGAAAGTCCATACCTAATACGCTTCAACTACAGTATTTTTAGTTAAGTTTCATATCAAATTTAATGAGCTTGGTTTGATAAATAGCCAGCGAAATTTAAAATACCTCTAAAACCGTCGTTTTAGGTGTTACACTTACCCAGACCACGTCTTTACGCAATGGGTTAATGAATTTGAATTTTCTACAGCATTTCTAATGTGCTTTACGTTTACAACATCCCCAGGGGCGTCGTTTGGGGATCAAAAAACCACCTCCTTGGGTAGGAACTTAGAGATCAGAAAAGGCATGCCCGAAACCTGGATATAACCACAAGTACAATCGTTACATTTTTCATGGTTGCTGAGATAAATACGATTAAACACTAATGCAGGAGGTAATAATACAAGTTCAAAACAAAATTATCTGGTCTGAATATGCGAAAAATGGAAATCCACTTTTCGATTCTCCAACTCTAAAGAAGTTTGTGAATGAATGAATTTTTGGACCAATGAAATGACTCCGATTTAACATGAATACGAAGAGAAAGAATGAAATTGCTAGTCACCCTTTTCGGACAGTTTTTAGGCGCAATAATATTGAGTTGCTTGTTTTGATTTCAAGACATTTCATTGGCGAAGGAGGTATTTGGTTCACTCGTATCAAATTAATTCAAAATTAGTAAACTCTGGGACAATTACTATTAAAGCTAATAAAAAGGCAAGTGTGGTTTTTATCAACAGACTTCTAAACACCTGTTTAAAATGCCGACGCAGCCGACGCAATCGACTACACATGTGTTTCCAATTTTAGACTTGGGTAGATAAGATGATTGTAATTGTCGTGTATAAATTTTTGATTTGGAAAATGATTGATTGAAACTAACGGCAGTTACATGTGTTGAAGTAAATTTCCATACACAATATTTAATCACCCTTCACCTATTGTCCAACTACAAAATCATTCTGCATTGTATGCCCAATGTTTAAATGTAAAAATCCAAATTAGGTACTTACTGCATTTTACGCGGTACCTAATCTGTGCTGGTCATAATTCACCCTTAGCTTTCTTGCTTTCGGTACTAGGCACTCTCCTTCGAACCATTTGAAAATTTTGGAAACCATTCCGCACAATATGCACTGCACTTCGCGTTAACACGATCGAATGATTTGGTCATAAGTTATATTTTGGATGGAGGGGCAGTAATGTAAGCAGGTAGAGATTAATCACCTGATGCGCTTATCTGCAAATGCGGTTACTTTTACCTTTCAATAATTGTTTTGCCGTTCCGAATGAAGTCGTTCCTGATAAAATATGATATGTGAACTACAATTTTTGACAAATGAGGTTGTGTTCTAAATTAATTTCCATTCTCACATGGAAAAAGCCAAAATCTGACTTTACTTGTTGCTTTCCACTTGTACTTTGTCATTGAAATAGCTTTCTTTGTCTCGTTCAAAAATGAACTTTAATAACTTCTAATTGTTTTACTCAATATTCCCACGCAGTATTTGAAAGATATAACAATCGCAAATATTGTTATTAATTTATAATACCTGTGAGAAGGTATGATGAAGCGTAAGTTTTTCTATATGAAAACGGTGGTCGTAAAGTATTGGAATGGAGTGTCAAAAGCTAGTATGGGGAAGAATTGAAGAAAATTTCGAAAGGATTTCTGACGATTTATAAGGAATTTTATCGAATTTTAGCTCGGATTTCAGGGATTTCCGTGGATCGCCAGAGATTGACGGGGAGCTTAAGGGATTTATTTGATCGCTTGTAAAAATTTATCTATTTGACCGAGTTTGTCTTCTTTAACTTAGTGAAGAGCAGAGCTGGGCAGTATTCGATTTTGTAAATACTTTTTAGTATTCAAATACTTTGTAATTAAATACTTTTATGGAAGCAGTATTTGTATTTGTAACTCAAGTACTTTCACAAATATTTAGTATTCGAATACTTCGCAAGGTATTTGAATACTTTGAGAAGTATTCGAATACTTCGCATAGTATTTGAATACTTAACCTTCCTTTTTTTTACCAAAAATCGACTACTCCAAAATTTCTCGGGAAAACACTTTTTCTTATTAATTTTGATGCGTAGAATCCAAACGATTCGTACTTTTTCGATTAGACTTCTCAATCAAAAGTTATGGACTAGAAACCAATTTCGAAAGAAAATTTAAAAGGGCTGTAACTTTTGATCTAGTAGCACAATAATGGAACTGTTTGAAATTATGGATTGTACAGGACACATTCTATAAGAAAATTTTTTTTCCGGGTCGATCTGAGACAATTTTTTTCGAGCCCCAAAAAAAGGCAGTGTACCTTCCTTTTTTACCAAAAATCGACTACACCAAAATTTCTCGGGAAAACACTTTTTTTTATTAATTTTGGTGCGTAGAATCCAAAACAATTCGTACTTTTTCGATCAGACTTCTCAATCAAAAGTTATAGACTAGAAACCAATTTCGAAAGAAAATTCAAAGGGCTGTAACTTTTGAACTAGTAGCCCAATCTTGGAACTGTTTGAAATTATGGATTCTACAGGCCACGTTCTATAAGAAAAATATTTTTCCGGTCGATCTGAGACAATTTTTTTTTCGGGCCTCAAAAAAAGGCAGTATAACCTTCCTTTTTCACCAAAAATCGACTACACCAAAATTTCTCGGAAAAACACTTTTTCTTATTAATGTTGGTGCGTAGAATCCAAAACAATTCGTACGTTTTCGATTAGACATCTCAATAAAAAGTTATGAACAAAAAACAAATTTCGAAAAAAAATTCAAAGGGCTGTAACTTTTGATCTAGTAGCCCAATCTTAAAACTGTTTGAAATTATGGATTCTACGGGCCAAATTCTATCAAAAAATGTTTTTCCCGGTCGAGCTTAGACAATTTTTTTTTCCGGCCTCAAAAAAAGGCAGTACCTACTTTTAAGTTATTCAAATATTTGAGAACAATTTAGAAATGTTTAGGGAAAGTTTCCATTGTCTCAAAATCAAATATAAAAATCCGATATATCTGAATACCGAACTCGATAGTCTACGTAACTTAAAAACAATAGGGACCTTATATCCTTAAGACCATGTGTACCAATTTTCAAAGCGATCGCACGTTTCTAAACAAGTTATCATGCACACGGACAAACGGATGGTCAAAAATGGATCTGTTCCAAAATCGCTAGGATTAATTTCAGAAAGGCGTACGTATCATGTGCACGACGTACGATCGCTTTGAAAACTGGTACACGTATTCTTAAGGATATAACTGGTATAAGAAAGGTCCTGGTAGGTACCTCCTATATAATAATATAATAATAATAATACGCTTTTACTCCCCTTAAATTTGTATATAACAATAGAAATATAAAAAAAGCTAACCCCATACAAAGTATAACTTGATTTTTTAAGTAGTATTAAGCCTTTTATCTAGTATACTATTTGAAATTTTTAATGTATTTGAGTGACAAGTATTTGAATACTTTTTACTGTATTCGAATACTTTTTATAGTATTCGAATACCTTTGATAGTTTAGAATACTTTTGAAATCTAGTATTCGCTTGTGCTGGACGTAAAAGTATTTAGTATTCAAATACCTTTGATTTGTGTAAAGTATTTACTATTTAGTATTCAAATACTTTTTGAAAGTATTCTGCCCAGCACAGCTGAAGAAGTGTTATTCATAAAATATTGACCGTTTTCGAGTTTTAAGCAAAAACTGAAAAATGTCCGAACATTTTGAGGTTTTTCGGCTGCCAAAAGCTGTGCCGGGAAAAAATTGGTGTGCACTCTTCAAATGCGTGTTATTTGGACCCAAATGGGCCATTTATAACGATAAAATCGTATGCACCACCTTTTGCAGGAATCGGCCCTCTGACTGCTCCGCATACCTACTTATGTAGCTACCTCAAATTACACATTTTTTTTCACTTTAAATTCCCCTAATAGTGGGGGAGCTAGCTCGAAATCCACTAAACGAGAGTGATCAAAATTTTAACCGATGGAGTTCCACTCTGACCGATCTGAGTATGCTAAAATCGATCGTCTGCCGCCTCAGGTCATCTGGTATTTGTTACGGTACCAATTTTAAATGGTTGTTTTTTGAGAATAGGAGTTATACAGCAAATGAAAACGTTGATAATAGCTCTTAAAAAAATATTTAAAAAAATCCCGAACATTTGATAACTTCGTAAAAAAACATAATTCTTAGAGGTGGGGCTGAGAAAAACGTGGTCGACGTGGAGCATCATAACCACCAGGGCCGGCTCAAGGCAAAAGTTACGTGTAAACCAAGCACTAAAATTTGCGCCTCGGCCCCCCTCGCTAAATCCTGAATAATGGGAACTTTTGGCATGCTCACAGTAGATCAAGATTTTTCTTGGTTGAGGTGCCCGAGCTATTAGCTACCGAATGCAAAAAGAACGAACTACATATCTTGAAAACTGTAGAAGCAGGTAGTTAAGGCCTTGAACGGACAGACGGACGGAGAAACTGTCCATAATAGCACCTTTCAATATGAGTTGGAAAATTTTTTAGAATCTCTACAAAAGTATCAAAATAATTAGTCGCAATATAGGTATAGGATGTTGCATTTTCTTTGTCGCCCGGTATAACGAAAACGACAGCTTTTAGGCAATGCATATATTTCCATTTTTCTTACTTTGACGAGTATCACCACCTGAAATATCTGCATGAAATTGATTCTCACATTTTTTTGAAGTTTTTGAGTTTTCCAAAGGGATAACGAGTCTGCTATTTCTGAATGTACTTCCCGTGTACGGATTTTTACGTCTGTGGTACGTCAGTCATTAAACACGAGTAATTTTTACGCCCCTTCTTGTGTGCGGGTTACACCGCTTACGCCTAAAGCCGGCCCTGATAACCACACTATCTTAATACAGTCACTGTAAACATAGTAATCTAGGGACTTTATGTAAACATGGAACTTGCATGACCTCTAGTGATGGAATAAGAGTCCCGAAATTTAACAAAAGTGATTCCGGATTGACCATTTCAAGTTAAAAACAGAACGCCTATACACCCAATATATCATTCCTGCCATGTCTTTTTCTAAATCACGTAACCTTTTTTTTAATTAGTCTATTACCAAAATAAAATATATAGATGGAAAAAGTACTTTTGAGTTCCGTTTCTACACCACCGCTTACCTTTCCATCTACATTACGACGGACGTTATTGATTAAAAACGACGATCTAGTACTGTTGTTTAATTAAAAAGGCTAAATTCTGTAATGCAATTTTGTTTTAAATCAATCCCGCAAAACAACATAACTGCTACTTTGGTCCGCGGTAAATCCAAGAGTAACCGATACCAACCTAAATAAACATAAAACATCGGAATTATTTAAATGAAGTTTGTATGCATGTTTTGGTGGAAAGTTTTTCGCCGGCCCACTCACCGAATGAAAACACCCGCAGGGATTTTGATTATATATACGAACGTCGTAGGTACGTCAAAGCCTTCAATTTGAAATGATTTAGGTTAAAATTTGCTCAAGAACTTTAGAGGCTCTTCCTGTACTACGGTTATTCTAGTAGAAAATAATCGAGTTTGAGTTTTGGGAAAATACCGTTTTGTAAACAACTACTACAGACAAGGGTGCTTGCTGTCGGTTGCTTGTGTTTATTTTATAAATTATTTTCGCAAAAATTCCGTGCGCGCTTTACTTTTGTGCGATTTGCATTATTTACTTGCCTTTTAAGGAGATAGCCTTACAAGATTTGAATTTTGCACCATCCTGGTTTCGCAAACAAATCCAATGTGGAAGATTAACCTATGATGGCTTAATTCGCAGAGCTTTAGAGTACAGGCTGGCAGCGAGAGAACTTCAACGCACCACCTTAACGGCAGCTTTCAACGGGAAGTTATTGAAACATCTAATAAATGATAAATGAACACGATGGGTGTAAATGTTTAAATTGTACAGATAAGCCAAAAAGATCAGATTTTGGTTAGTTCCTCTTAGTTGTACAAACCGACATTGTGAAAGTTGTTATGAACATGGTGGCACACTAAAAGGTAACTTTAACCGTTGTTAAATGATGTTAAAGCTGGTGGACTGTATATTTATTTCTTCGTGAAATTATAAATTGACATGCTCTTAAATATTTTATTATGACAAAATCTATTTTTCTGGTTGTCATGGATCCCCTGCCTGCTTGCTTTATCTAACAACCGTGTTGCTCTTTAACTCCATTTCTAGTTTGTAGCCGTAACACATTTGAAATTCAATTACTTTTTGTTTGTTTTAAGGATTTCGATTCAATTGGCGGCGGAGGACGTCGCAGAGTCCATTAAAGGTCCCCCAGAAAGGAGACCAAGACAGCACCTAAGTTCTCACCAAGCGTTTATTGCCCAAAGTGTAGAGAGATAATAAAGAAAGATGACATTCAAAGGCAGGAATTTTGTAATATGGTGGAAAACAGACGGACTTCTAGGCAGCATGGAGTATATCGTATTCAATGTACGGCACGAAGGGGCGACAAGAAATACGGTAACTGAAAAAAAAACAGTGGCTTGAAAACGAAGTTTATATGGGAAGAGTGAGGGGGAGGAAAAAACGATAATAAAATAAACATGGGAAAACGACACCCTCTCACTTTAAGGATACGATCGATAGGCTACAAACACATACGGGTGGTATCATAACGTTCAGAAAGGCGGAAGCTATCATTGAGGAGGTGGAAGAAGCCACGGATATCGAAAAAGCGCGCAATACACAAGAGGTGCTTGAAAAGGGCACCAAAAGATGCAAAAAAGGATTAAAAGAATTGTGTATGAAACTAGCATAGATGGGATGAATATTGAAGAAAAAGGGAAACCCGGGAATAAAAGAGAATCTGGGAAGGTGGCCATAACTATCACTGACGATAAGAAGACGAGGAGGAATGTACTGGCGGACGAAGAAAACATTGAAAGCCACAAAAAAGAGGGTCAACTAAAAATAATCCTGGATAAAATTAAAGGAAACATGGCGGTGTTAAAGGAAAACTAAATGGGAGAACGGCGCACATTCAAATTCCGAGAAGAATCAGACAAAGTCACATACTATATACGCGAGTCCGATGAAATCACCAAAGAGGACGAAATTAAAGAGGTGGTGATGGACGCACTGCGTGAAGCGAAAAAAGTCGGCTCGTGTGGCGCAGTTCAGTTAAAGCTGGACTGTGGTGCTAAGGGTCCCTGGTTCGAATCCGGGTTCGGGCATGGATATTTGTAAATGTATAGTGGGGTGGGTTGGTAGAGAAGCCTTAGCTGAAACCCCGCCCACTCAAAAATAAAGGCAAAATAAAAAAAATGGTTGTGGTGTCAGAGATTAGAACACAGTCAACGGCAGGAGAACGGCGCCGATCCGCGTAAGGAAGAAGATGGAAGCTAACAGGGACACCATAGGCAGTTGGTGGGTGGGAATCACCCGATGCTTAATTAAGATTATGTTGGGGCTTACATGCGAGAGGTGGTAGGTGTAGTCAGAGAGGCATTGAAGGCCACGTCTCGTGAACAGTGGCGTCCCAGAATGTAAAGCGGCCACTGAGAGGACCAAGCAACTGACTAGGACGACAAATATCAAAGACACCTAACAAGTAGGTTCCTGATTTTTAGCCAGTTCCGCTTGGATTAATCATAATGGTGTCTCTTTTTTACGTTTGTCAAGCCGATTGTGTTGCGAGGGTGCGGGCACATCCACCGCTCGCTCGTACTGTCAGAAGAGGAGAGAGCGAACGGTCCGAACGTGTTTCACACTACGGGAAGGGCAGCAATCGTGGTATTCAATAAAAAAAGATGCATATTCAGAAGGTTAGTAGTGGCCCAATGTAGAAAGCCTCTTGATGTGTAGCTGTTACCTACCCCCAAATGGTAGTATGCAGACTCTGAATTGTGATATTGACAAACTAATCAACGATATAAGACGAGTAGATACTAGAGGAATTGTGATAGCAGGGGATGTGAACGCGGCATCACCACTGGTGGGGCGAAAAGGGTCTACAACAGGTGATGGGTAGATGCGTTAGATTTGACATTCCTAATCGAAGGAGTATCGCCTACGTTTGAGAGGGGGAACAAGAGCTCCGTTATCGATGTCACTCTCGTGAGTGACGTACTGGTCCAAAAAGTTTAGGATTGGAGACAAAAATAGAAACGCTTGACCACCTCGGATAAGAAGAAAAAATGTTGGGAAAGACTGTGCGACGAATTAGACAGTGACGTATGGGGAAAGGCATATTGGGGAAAGAGGGCAATAATTCCATCGCCGCTGTTCACTAACCCGCAGTGCATTATAATGTTACCGCTCTACCTCTCTTTGATCATTTTTTTTTTCAATAACAACATTCTAATGTACTGTGGGTTCATTAACAACAGCGGCGAATACGGTTACCGGCAGGGTCTTCTTCTTTATGAATTTTCAAATAAATCGACAATCACAACGGAATGCGCCAAAATTCCAAATGAAACGCGCAATTCTTCGTTAAATCTGCAACTCCTTACAGCACCAGAACACGTACGTCAACTAAATTTCATCTGATAATAAAATTCCTTATCGCAAACGACCGGATTAATTTAATTTTAATTTTAATTTTAATTTTAATTTTAATTTTAATTTTAATTTTAATTTTAATTTTAATTTTAATTTTAATTTTAATTTTAATTTTAATTTTCATTTTAATTTTAATTTTAATTTTAATTTTAATTTTAATTTTAATTTTAATTTTAATTTTAATTTTAATTTTAATTTTAATTTTAATTTTAATTTTATCCCTCTCTTGTTTTGGGCCCTCAACAGGCATGTAACATTATACCTTATCTAAATTAAATAATTTACAAAAGCGATCAAATTAAATCAGAAAATGACGCATCTAACAAACTTCTAAGAGGAAAAACAAACACTGAGGTACAAATTCGAACGAAACGAATTAGCTTTGTGTTTTATTTCGTAAATATCCACCTGATTTGCACATGTCCCATAATTACGAGTATTTTTGCTGTTTAGACCAAAAGAACGTCTAAATGATTTTTATTTGTACAATATAATTCACATACACAAAACATGATATAAAGACAGGTTTAAAGCCAGTTGTAAAATTTGAAAATGTTACATCCAGTCCTTGTGGCAAATAAGTAATTTGATATTTTAAACTCCCCCAAAATATACGTTAGGTACCTGATTTCCAGTTTTACATTCTTTTCATCGATCTTTAGAGGTATTGGCTTCACAAAATAGAGCAACGAAAGTTGTACGTACATGTAGTAGCTGTCTTCTTCGTACCTCAAATGGAACTTAAGTAGGTCAACTTTGGTAATCTGCTCGATTGGTGTTGAACATTGTTTATACACGTTTCCGTGTTTAGAAAAGCACTTGTGGAACGATATTTAGCACCTTTTCCACTAAATACTGAGAGGTTCTATCCTGTATATACAACTTACGACGATGCACACATTTTTGGGAGTTGGCAACCATGCAATTACCTGGTGGAGAAAAGCTGCTTGCGCCATCTAGAAAAGCACGACCGTGGGTTACGTTTGGCATCTTGTCTTGAATGGCGGTCGTGAACGCGTCGCTCCATAAATGTTTGTTGTTATTTTATGTTTTTTTAATGCAGGTAGTAATTTTTGCATTTCTTTATATCGTTTTTTTGTGTCTTGTCCCTGAAGTAACATTCATGTAAGTTTTGATCATTTTATTTTAATATGTGGAAATTACCGATTCGTTTGATGTATGTACTGACTTGTTGTTTGTTACTAACAATTTTCTCCGTGAATGAAGCAGTAACTGGGGTGGTAAAAACTGTAACCATTTGAAGTACCTACGACACCTAACTCCGTGATTGTCTTCGACATTCAACTGTAGGCTCGAAAGCCCGAAACCCGGGGCGGGTTACCTATCTTGCGGGGGCGAGATTATGCTAATCAAAACTCTTAGATTTTAATCTATGTGCGATAAATGAGTTACGATTCGTAATTTCCCCAGATTTCGTCTTTAGTTGAATTTGTCTACAAGGCCATGTAATTTTCCATCTTGCTTTTAACAAAAGGACTTTATTGCACTAAAGATGAGTCACATCCCGTGTATTTCACCATTTCTTAGAATCTTGGTACCTGCTTACCTGACCCATAATTCCCAAAACTTGTTTTTAACCTATGTTACCCCTTGAAGTCTACATACTACTTTTTGTGATGTTATAATTTTATGTTACGCATTCCCATCATTACAAACAATTAATTTTACTACACAATTTAATATTAATTTGACGACATTTTCAAAGTTTATTTTTGCAATGTAATTTATTTTGACTTAAATTTCCCAGCTTTTACAATCATAATAATTACGATCATTTTTAAACAAATTTTTCACCATTTCAGTTTTTTATTTTACGTTCCTTCCCTACTGTGCTTCAGGTCAAAGCGTTGTTTACGACTAACGTAATGGGCCCTGCCTTAGATGTTTGATCACGTGCCACTTTTAAAATTTAAGCGGGATCTTGTTTGGTTTTGGAGAGAATAGTCATTCGGGTGGACATTTTTAAACGTTGCCGGATTGACTTTATTTCCATGTTCTTGTAGTGTGAAGTTAGCGTAGAACCTTGGGGTTTAGTACACTACAACACTAATAATGAAACGTCCAGAAGATTACGTCAAGCTCATCTAGTGTACTTCACCGCCGCTCTCCCTTTCTAAATGCGCGTGCTCGTTCTCGATTATCCACCAAAAGGCGTGCCCTTACTCGAATAAATTTAAACAAATGAAAAATACCTATTCACCGTGACGTTTGAGGCAAATTTTATATACATAGTAATTCAGAAATGTATATTTATACAGATTCGATCTCAATTCCCATCCCGACGATTGTCTCTTCACGGTGGAAAGTGTTAGTTTACATAAAACAAGTCCGTACAGACATCAAGTAATTGGATAACGCTCACAAATTTAAACGAATGACCAAAAATCCAAATTATACTTCAGGTTAAGACCGTATAATCAAAACATAACATACATAACCATACATTGAGCAAACATTTGCACCAAAAAACGGTAACAATCTTAAACAAGCAAAATTAACGGCATTTCTTATGCACGTGATACAGTATTGAGGTTAAATTGTGTCAATTTCAAAAACAAAATTCGAAAATTATAAAAAATATACAATACAAAACAGTGATACATTAAAAGAAAGGCACTACTACCTGCAATAACACAATAAACGAACAAACTTCAACTACACGATGCTCTCTCGATGACAGCCCAAACCAAGATGCTTACAACGTAAGAAATGTTGGCTTTAATTAAAATAAAATACCCTATCAACTTGCAACATGGTGTAGGACTTGTCTTACTGGACGAGAATCATCGCTGTAGCCTTTTGAATTAGCCCTTTCGCAGTAACCCAATCTGATCCAATTAGCGACGCTGGTTGATTCCTAAAGTGTATTTTACGTACACGATTGACAGATTTATTTCATTATATTCAACAGAGCTTACTTGTTCACCACAGATGTCGCTGTAGTGCGTTCATTTAAGACGGGTAAAACGGTTTTGATGTGTGATAACTGGTCGGAGCGCAATAGGTAGGTAAATACGTTGCTGATGACAATCAACCCTATGCTGTATCACTCTCGTTATTCTATACGATCAATCGTTATCGCAGATTAACGATCAAAGGTTATGATGACCACAACGACTATCGATAAACGCGATATGCTGTATCAATATTTTTACGGTATCGTAACGTTGCCCGGTATCTCGCAGTGGCTATTTCGGAAAAAAGTGTCACATTCTAGAAGACAAGGAACGCTGCGCAACGGCAGTGCGTGTAAGAGTGAAATACCACAGCGATAAAATATAAGAGGGCGTTGTGGTGCGCGCTTTATCTTTAAACAAATGCCCGCCAGATTTGGAAATGCAGACGTTTCTTTAAAATTATTTGTATTATTAATTGTACGTGTACCTATACCTAGTTGTTTTTTCACGACATGGCGAATGTCGAAGAGAATAATAAGAGGCGGACAAAACCACTAGGAAACAATTTGAGGACTTGTTATATTTTATTGAAAGTAATAACATAATCCTCCACGGAAAGACAAAACCGTTGGAGGCAAACAAAATCAATTTCACCCAGCTGAAACGGATCGCTGTTGCCTCGTAAAATTCTTCGTTGGATGTTTTCCTCATGTCTCAATAAAAACATAATCTATGAGTATTAAAAGGCACAGAACCTCCTTATTACATTTTCCAATTGCCCAAACAAAGTTACTTGCAAAAATCCTTGAAAATTATTCATTTTCTTTCTCTTTAACACCCGCTTAAACTCCAAACGAATCGCTGACAGGACCGTTACGCCCCAAACGGGTAGCATGAACCCTGTCGTTAAGTTTTTCTGGTTATGGTTGCAAAATAACGATAGAGAATTACGATAATCGTTATCCCACACTTGCTACGAGTGATACAGCATACCGATTTTTAAAAAATTATGGTAACGCCGCATAACGATATCGTTATTCTTAACGATAGTGATACAGCATAGGGCCGAATAATAGAATTGTGTAGACAAACAACATTCAAGCTAGTTTCTCATTCACGTTGGTACATAATCTTCACCGCTGTCATAATTCATAAAAGGCACGGCGCTATCCTCAGCTTTCGAACCTGACATAAATTTCGCGGAATTCAAACGCATTTGAGTCAGAGGTTCAATGCTATTTAGAAGTCCTTACAATGCACTTTATGTGCAGATCCATGCAATATCTCCCGAAATAAGTGGAGTATTTGCGATAAAAGCATATATTGGCCCCGCAAATACAAAGAGTCCTATTTATTTCCAGTGCAAATTTTTCACTTCAACACTTTGAAAATTAAAAATGGTCTCCGTGCGCCATTTTCATTTTTTTTAAATGGTATAAATTCTGAAAGCGCCGGGAATTTGTAATAAAAATAAATGGGGCCATAATAAAACAGATAAATCGACAGACATTAATAATATTATAACGTCAAAATACATACGTATGCCATAAATATAAGTGAGCATCAGTGAGATTTCCCTGCAGGATACCAACCTGGCAGCTATAAAAGCGCGACAAGTTAAGCTACTGCGGAAGCATCTGCCGTATAATGAGACTCAAAAAACCATTCGTCTACTCAATTTTCCATATCTTATAAAAGGAGAAATATTTCATCCAATAGAGAAAATCCCTAATATTGTTGATTTTTCCTTTAAACCTCACAATTCATACGCGAAGTAAGAATGGTGGTTGAAAGGAACGGTGACATAATATAATCATCATCAATTTACTTGCAGAACGTACTGCAGAATAATTCCGTTGCAAATTTAAAGCTTCTGCATTACGGTCACATCGAACGGCTCGGTGATCCGTGAAAGGGTAAATTTGTGTGCGTGTTATAACATCGCCCCGGAGGTTGAAAAATAAGAAGCGATCAGCGTCTCTTTTGTTATACACATTCGATATAATTAAATTCCTGCACCTCTCTTAATTTTCTCTATAGAATTTAGGGTTTAAGTGCTACGAGTGCCCTTGTAGAATATCGCGGGTAGGGAATTTCGTACTTCTTGAACACGACCGAGCCGAGAGATTATTATTAGGACTTTCAACGAATGAAGAAGATGCATTAAATGCGAAAATTAGCGAGGATCTATTTAATAATACGACGATTAGGGCACGTTCGTTTCCAGTGGGTACCAATACCTACGAGTTTAATTAATGGATATTGCTACCGAAGTATTTTAATTAATGGACGACCCAATTAACTTTAGTATCAAAATCATACTTTGCAAGTTCCAGTCGAGCGTTTGCTTTTATTTCATGAATTGAACCTATTAATATTATGTTATATGACTTCATTGTCCTTATTTGGTGTGATTTGTTTTACAACGTCAAAACGCAAAGGTAGGAGTTAGGAGATTGATTTGACAAGAAAAGCGATTATTTCATCTACGTATTAATTTTGTATTGACTTTTGTTCTTCAATCACTTCAGGCGATTCGATGCAAATTCAGTTTTTTTAATGGGGGTTATCCGTGAAATTTATGACTGTATTTACTAAATTCTGTGCTAGTTAAAAAGTTTCAACCAGTGAAGAACTTTCATGACCATTATAACAACCCCCAACGTTTCGCTATTTTTGAAATTCTCCCCGTAGTCTACAAACTTCAAGGAGATTAGGACAGCATGCTTTCTCAACATTCATTTCAGTCTACATCTAATCGTTATGCGCAGTTTGTTCCATTGTACAGTCAAAACCGTCCATCAAGAATCCGTCGGCAAATGAAATTTGAAGAAATTTCAACTAGAAAAGGT
Source organism: Photinus pyralis (assembly GCF_008802855.1). Lineage (NCBI taxonomy): Eukaryota > Metazoa > Arthropoda > Insecta > Coleoptera > Lampyridae > Photinus > Photinus pyralis. The sequence goes on along the minus strand of NW_022170819.1, from coordinate 24,678,624 downwards.
ATTGTGACCATTTGTATCCATATAACTATGGTAAATCTAAATTGTTCTTTATTTGGGTCCGTTTGGTAAAGCAAATTAAGAGAAACAAAACGTTTTCTTTCATTGTTGCAATTGAATAATGTACATTTAAAGATTTAAACAAAATTACCGTTTCTTCGGATATTTTTAGCTAGGAAGTAAGAAGAAGGTCTGGAAACATAATTTTTGGGATGAGTTCTAAGAAGATTGCGAAATGTCTAAGGCTTCGACAAGAGTTTCTATTAAGATCCTCTAGAAGGTTTCCCAGTAAAATAAATCAAGGTTCTATAAAAGATTATTTGTAATAAGTCATTAAAGGTCATACAGCACAATTGTTTAATGGAATTCCACATGAAGAAAATTTCAACTTGACCCGGATCTCACACGTGAATATCATCATCACTTTGATAATCAACATTGGAACGATGTGGAATTTTTGAACTTTGACCGGCAACCAACTTTTGGACTTTGAACGGTGATGAATAGACTTTGAACGGCCGGGAAACTTTTAAACTCAACGGTGAACAAACTGTACGGACTTTGGACGACGACCAACCTTTGGACTTTGAACGGTGGTTGTAGTTTTAGTGTCGTCTGAGTTTGAAGTTGCAAGTGTGCGCATGCGTTGGCATTATCTTGCCGCAACTTAACAAATCATCAACGTCTGGTTCCCACATTTAGAACATAAAATCCGCCGGGGATCTGAGCATTCTGTTCGATTATGTCCTAAGCTCCTAAGCGTTGGCATTTCCAACATGGTGATTATTTATCCGTCGTGGTGTATCCGAATTACTAAATCCCGGTTCAATCAAAGGTAAATGTAACTGAGTACGCAAGGTTTCGCGTAACCGCATCGTATCTGCGACGTTCCGTAAATAACGAGTCGATAGTCGTTTTGGTCCTAAGTTCGATAAATAAAATGGAGTGAGATTATGCGATTTTGTTCCCGATTCAGGAGTGGGATAAAAAGTCTGGAGGGGAACCCATGCATAATTGTAAAGAATCTACCTTTTCCCAAAACCCCTTTATTTTGGATTTTTGATTTCCGTCTCCTAGTAATTAAGTTGTTGAAGAGCAACCCTTAAAAATTTCATTAAATAAGTCAAATGCGACCTCAAATAAGGTCATACGTTCGACCCTACCCACGGACGTGTTTTTGAAAAATCAACGTAACCGTCTTCCGTAAACGGACAAACCTCATTATATTCTGCCCGAATTTTAAGTTAACTGCATTTGCACAGATTCTGATTGAGACAAAACTGCGATACGCGATATGGACTTTGACCGCTGAGTACTGAACTTTGACCGACAACCTTTAGACTTAGAACAGTGTGTAGTGGACTTTGACCGGTCGACAATTTATGGACTTTGAATAGCGTGGACTTTGATCGATAGCTTGACCTACTTTCGCAGACTATCGAAAATGGTGACATAATACAGACAAAATGTTGGGTTCATCATCATTGGTTTGACCTTGAAGTGTGCGCATGTGACATTTTGAACGCACAACCTTAATCAGCCAGTCTTCTCCCGGCCGTGGCGAGTGTACGCGCAAAGTGGTATGTGTTGTGCAATGACGTTTTTGTGTAAGAGGCGGTGATCTTGGACGGATTATCGCATAGATGACTGTGGAGCAAATTAAGATAAGTAAAATCTAGAGTAAAATTAAACTTCCCGGACCAGTGCCCCACTTGGCTCCCAACCTCCAAAATACCCCAGGACCAACTACCGAAATACCCCAATTTCCAAAATTTGACCTTGCACCTCGGGGCCAATTGCCAAAATTTGACTTTGCACCCCCGGTCCAATTGCCAAAATATGACCCCGAGGCTAGTTGCCGAAATTTTAACCCGGGCCTATTGCCGAAATTTGACCCGGGCCAACTACCAAAATTTGACCCGGACCATAACTGCCAAAATTTGCCGAAATATTTTCCCACGGTCCCCAGAATTTTTCCAGGTTCGGGTACAGTAGTACCTACTAAAGAAATCGTGTATCTGCATCCTTTGGTATCGGCGGCAAACACACGTTACTTTTGAGATAACAGCGTCCTTATCGCACACGACCAGATAGCACTTAAATGCGCTCGACAAGATATTCCTTAATGTTAAACAACGCAATTTTTACATCTTACTTAATTTAAAAAACACATTTACACGAATGATAAAATTTAAACAAGAAATTATGCATTTGAAAACAATTCTAAAATAGAAAAATATACACTAAAATTTCAAGTTCCGATTAAATAAACAAATTCTGAGCTTATTCGTAATGAAACCCTTCAGATTTAAATTAAATCAAATCATTCGCATATACAGGATGAACCGTTATTATCTTTTTTATTATTTCAGCCTAAATAACGTCTACCTGACCTATTTGTGACTTGTGCTCAAGAAACGATAATTTAGGGATCAATTTAAAAGAAAAATGTCCTAATTTATATAGTTATGACTGGATGGAACGCCATTTTCTGTATAAAACATTTGCTTAGTTTAATTTAGCACAATTTTATCTCAGTGAATATTTTACTCTTACATTACAGATAATTTTACCCGATCTTATTGGCTACATCCTTTCATACTACTCTCACTTTTGTTGTTCTCTTTTGGTGCTTTCTAAAATCAATAATTGGCACTGTATTCTACGGACCACGCTACGGATGTATCGAGTCTTTACCCGATTTATTTAGTTACGTTATACATACATAATTTGTTCTGTTAGGAGAAGCCTCCCCTAACAGTAGATCAAATCCCGAATTTAAATGGTGAAAAATGGGTTTCATTGCCGTGTAATCATTAAATTCTAATTTCTGTATGACTACGCGTAGGCCGTCGACCCCACGTTTTTTTTTTCAATTTCGGCGATGTTTCATGTTTAAACCACTTTTAGATCCCCATCAACTCGTACAAGTGAAAGGAAATGCGGAGTGCTTTCGAGAGGCGAAAGCTTAATATGTAAATGTCGAACTATAAAAAGTTGGTAGTAAAATTTTTGTTATTCGCGAAAGGAACGATAAAGTGTATTATTTCGTAACCGACAAATTAAAAAATATCGATTTTCGAGTCGCGAGGGTCGAAAAATCGTATTCCGGCGAATTTTTTGATGGATTAGGTATGGATTTGATTAAAGCAAGAAGTATCTGACGCGTCTAAATGTGAGTAATGAATGTAATGCAAAAGAAAAAAATAGTCAGGACGCGATTGAGATTTAGAGGTGCTATAAATCGAGATAGGCGAATCCTTTGTGCAACACGCACGGATCGGATGTAAAATATAGCAGATTTCCGGTCGCAATTTATATGAAATTGTGGAGCAATAAAAACATAAGAGGCGATATATTGATGCGATTGTTGTTTACGCCTTGTTTCCGGCCCCCGAACACAGAAGACCCGAGTGCTTCTGTCTAACATGATAACTTTGTTATCCGCCAAAAAGGGATGACTTATAAAGCTATGAAATAAAATTATGGCTAATATTGAAAAGGCAATCAAATTACAAAGTTGGAAAATTCATTTTTCTCATATCCGGAATTAGATAATAAAGTAATCAACATTTTTATTTTCGATATTGTTCATAACGAATCGGGCTTGTTAGTTTTTATTTACGAGCGAATAACTATAATAGTCTTTATTAGCGACACCTAATGGACCTTTATTCATTTATTGCTCGGTTTGTTCGAAGCGCAATTATTTTTCCATTGTGTTTAATGAAAACTTTGTTACATAAAAGCCGGTACAGTGCCGAATAAAAAGCTAAAAACATGAAGCAGCTTGTCAACTGCAGGCAACAACACCTGTAATTATTTATTCTTTGAAGTACTAGTTTTTGCTACCCATAATAGTAAAAAGAAACGGATTTATTCCGTTTAGGGTTTAGAAAGAAATTAGTTTATAATCCCCCTTAATTTAATGCTTAGCTGGCGAAAAGTCACAAAAGGAGGCACCTCTCGCACTGTTGGTTGTAGCGTTTGTTAGAATTAGCGGGCTGATCATAATTAAAACGAAATTTCTACTCCAGAAATTAATTCATCAACGGCTAGCTCTGAAATGAACTTCACTGCAATTATTTTATTGTGCATTTTCATTGTAAAATACAAGCGTGGAATTTCTTTGAAGAACTGACTGTAGACAGTATACTCGTATACAAAATTAAATTGAAAGAGTGAAATTGACGAAATAAAATAGATTCAAATTCGACTTTATTTTACAGTTTTGTTTATTTACGTTTACGATCAACATTTGAAATTAATCCCTAATACCACGTTCCTTTATAAATACCCGTACTTCAATTCCAATGATCAATATAAATTATGGCATTTTTTTTACAAAGAGTCACACCTTACGGCTAACAAATTCGAACCCATTTACCTAGAAATTCTCGTTGAAACTGACTAAACCAACCTTAAACGGAAAAAAAACGGCAATAGTTGTTTTTCATTTTAACGTCTGAGTAAACCATTCAGAAGAACGGGATATTTTTCATAGGTAATAATTATGAGTTCAGATAAATTATTTAAAGTGTGTATGAAACGAAATTTATAATCAATGGATGAATCACATCCAAGCTACTGACTAGTGGGTTGCAATTGACACATACAACTGAAATAGTGCATGAGAAATATCGCTATAACTTGTGATCTATTGCTCCGATTCCCAAAATTTAAAATAATACTTGTCGAAGAAAGTTTGTTTTTTTTTTAATTTTTGAATGCTTCTTTTTTTGTAGGAAACGTGGCATTACTAGTGAGAATCTAATAGTAGCTTTGAGTTTTCCAAATAATATAATTTCAGATTCTATTTCTGAAAGCTTGATAATATTAAGAAATCAATGCTTTTTGAAAATTTTCAGAATTCACTATAAATACGTTATTAACTTTTCGACATTTTGTTTTTCGATCAATTTCATTTTAGATTCTGAATCGGTGACTTAAAAAAATAATATAACTAATTTCTGGAGGAAAATAATGAAAACTTCAGGAAATAACTCATTTTTTTGGAAAACATCCATTTTTGGGAAATTTCACTCTGTACACACTTTCACTTTTTGGACTTTGTTATTAGAAGTATCGACTATATTGAGGGGTTTTGCCGAAATATATTCCCCTCCTCATAAACCCACTTTTTCTTCTAATGGGAGTTCATACATTATACGTTTTACAAAACAGACGGCGGCTCCAGTCATCCAATTTATACAGACCGATATCTTTCAGAAAAATGTTGTCAATTCTCAGCGCAATGGCAACAAAAGTAGTGGGGAAACGCCCCTGATAGTGCCTACCAGGGTCGCATCCCCACGACAGTTGACTAAATCCTGGGAGAGGCGGCGACGCCAGGCATATGTCAAAGTTTCAAGTTTCAATATTTATTTACATAAAAGTCCGGAAAATGACACATTACTAGCGAGGAAATATTGCAGTACGAGTTGTATTAAATTTTACCCGAAATCGTATTTTAATATAAAATTTCAATTTTCATATAGACCTTTTGATTAATGTCAATCTGTCAGTGATGACATGAGTCATTATAGACAGTTAGCAGTGTTACAAATGCGGTCGGTAAGGTGACGGTACGGCCGGAAAAGTGACAGTGCGGCCAGTAAAGTGACAAGCGGCAGAAAACATAGTCTGCTCTACCTCTGTCACGGAAACTACAATTTCCTGACAGAAAGTAGGCATGAAAATGAAGGTTACAGGACCATTTTGGGTAAAATATTTTTTACGCAATTTTCTTAAAGAGAACCGATCCTTAATCCAATACAAATCAAGAAAAAATTACAGCACCTTATATATAGTGTTCTCTGGAAACGACGGTTTTCATATCATACAATCTCGGCACGGCCCTTCGTGTACAATGGTACCTTCAAAAGTAACCAACTTGGTTCTATAACAGAACTGCCCTCAACGTTCTCAGGATTCTCTTGGAAATTGAACGGCCCGTTGTAATTTCACGATAATTGAACTGTCAGTGTTTACTGTCTGCCGTCGAGTAACTTTCGATGTCACACTGCAAACTCATTTCCAAATATGGCCCTACTACAATTCAGACCCACGAACAATTTACGTTTCTTGCGGAATTCCCAAAGCTTTGCGCCGAAGATTTTATATCCTCCATTAACTATTGATTGCGGCGTGCACGTGGAAACCCTCTTACAATCCAATAATCTGCTCGTATGTCATTTATCCGTTTCCAAACGATATTAGGCAACCTCGCAGCTAGCACAGGGGTCGCTGAAATCGCGGCAACAGCGCAAGCTTGTCCCATCTTTCGTATGAAGCGATAAATTTTCCTATACACGAAATACAAATTCGAAATATAAAACTGCAAAGCAAGCTACAGTTACAATTTTTATTTCAATTAAGGTGATTAACAGCAATGACGAATATAGATAGTCTCCCCATTAGCGTTCAAAAATTAGGTCCATACCTTTGAAATGTAATTATCTATAATCTTATTCAACAGAAAATCTACTATTGAGTATCAAGGAAATATTTCCATGGCATAAAAATTAGAACAAAAATGTATTAGCTTTGATCACTGATTTCAAAGCAACTTTTACTGTAAGCGTAAAATTGATTTTACGTCTTTATAAATCTTATCCGTTCTCATTAAAATTAGCTTAATAAGCGAGCCGGGGCCACTTTACCTACGTATAAATAATTAAGGGATGCGTTTCGAACTATCCGGACCGACAATAATTAAGGGTTGGCATATTGCGTTACAAAACAATCTATGGCGGTAGTTTCCTGATCTTCCAGTCGGAAAACAAGCAGGCACAGCTTTCATCTTCTCAATTCATAATCTTCCCCGGTACTTTTATTTAAACAAACAGTTTTATAATACCATCGAAAGAGGAAAACATTAGCAACAACCGTGAACGTGCAAGGAAACCGCAACCCTTTAAATTAATACCTATAACCCCTATAAGCAATATGTACACAATAATCCCTGTCACGCATAATAATCCCCAATAAAATGCGAAGCTTTGGGCCCTGCTCTACGTAGCAAAACTGCAGAAAAACAATTAGGTGCATTATCCCTGACAAAATCGCCCCAAAACACTCATGTTTATGCAAAACCGGGAGAAGTCAATAAACGGATTCAGCGCCTTTCCCTACTTTTAATAAGAAACGAATTATTTTCCCAAAGCGTTCGCTTAAGCGCGTTATTTGTCTTAGTCCTTCTATTTATTTATTTATTCTATATACATTTTCCACTGGTAGAGAGAACGTTCCCTAATTTCATATCCCTATAAGCTTTAGTTAAATCTATTCTATGCAATTTATGCGGTATTTTGGGATTGTTTTCCTTCCGTTTATATAATTTAATAGTGCGAAGGGTGAGAGTTAAGCGAGTAATCATTATGTAAATCGGCTCACATATCGTTTTAGTTTATATTATATCTGATATTTATTTAAATGAGGTGCGCGTAGCACATTCTCAATGGATAATCTTGATCTGCTCTCACTTTTCATTAAATATTAGGTACATTGTAGTCATTTAAATTCAAACTTAAGGATGTATCACCATCTAATAGGCGAATATTAGCAATTTTGAGAGTTGGGAAACATTGCAATTTCGCGAAGCTGTAACTCTCCCCAGTCTGAATCTCATTTTCAAAGAAACTCTATTGGAAATACATCGAAGTTTTGTGTCACTAATCATTTACGAAACCCTGAACTACCCCAATTCAAAATCTCACTTTTCTGAGCAAGTTAAATATTAATTGTAAGACTGCCGCTTACAAAATCCAAAAGCCAAAATAAAAATATAATTCTCAATTCTAATTACTATACGTGAAATGAGCATTTTCGAAATCTGAAAGCATCCAAATTTGAAAGACACTATTTTTTTAGCATATTAGAAAATAAGCGTATAAATCTTCAAATGTTAAGGTAGAAATCCAAAGTTCAAACGGATGCCATCTTAAATTCGTAGAATTAGACCATCTAATCCAAAAATAAAGAAAATGCACGAAATCTTTAGTTTTCTGGATCTGCTGTGCTTAAATGTCCCAAGCACTTAATGGAAATTTCAAGCAATTTTATAGTAGAGACCAATTAACCTAGTTTCGGCGTGTAAAATTGAGCTTTGACTTTGTTTTATAGCGCTGATACCAACTCATATTGCGAAAGCGGGAACATGGTTTGAATGCAGGCGTTATAAATAGAAAGTTCACTGGCTTATCATTTGATGACGGAGAAAAATCTCGTGAAAATATCTAGAAAACTACATCAGTATTAAATGGAGGAATTTGAAGTATATCGTGTGTATGTGCTACATGGATGACGTTTGCATATTTTCTTCTGAATATTAAGACTTGGCCTTGCGTCCTTTGCCCGCTAGCTATTCGAATGGTTTGAACGTTGTAAAGAAATATTTTTAAATCACAAAAACTGTTTGAAGTAAGGGCAGTAATCCTGTCATCGTAAATGAATGACGTCCCCTATAAATCAGCATTCAGTTTAATTCGGATAATTCGTACGCTAGTTATCAATCACTGGTTACACCTATGGGTACATGAAAGGCACTTTGATATCAGCATGTTGTATACGTATTTAGGTTATATGTGTATATCAAACCGAACGCATCAGACGTAGTCATCAATATTCAACATCGGTTTCGCTTCCACAAGGGAGCCTGATTACTTGTTTGCATATGCGGGTTGTAAACGTGTATCATTTACACATTATTACCTTATATGCAAAATTTCACATATAAATTACAAAAGATTTTTTGTCTTCGATGAATTGCTATTACCGGCGCGTACTTCAATTTCAGGAAAACGCCGTGGGTAAAGCACATTTGACACTTTTGTTAAGGGATGATGACCTACATGTGTAGCTCGATATTCCATTCCATTTTGATTCCCGATTCAGTAGCTATTTACTGAATCCTCAAAACCTCACACGCGTCTTTGAGACGAATACGTAGTTACCCCATAGAACATCGCTTGAACTGTTAATAAACGGGGAACGGGCTATAGCTACTCTAGATTTATTTTGTAGGGATTGGAGTGGTTTAAAGTTGCAAATTTTAGAATTTGAAATAACTAAATAAGCACACATATTTTAAACAGTTAAATGTTCCGTGAATCACATCGACAAGATTTACCGGTACGCCGCTTTCCGGGTGCACCCTCTAAGAGGAGAGTGTTGGGGCCGTTGGAAAACACTACGGCTCAATAGAACTGGGGTGGCAAAACCATCTGAGGGCGATTTAGTAGAGCCCCAGATTTATTAAGATTCCACTTTTGCCATTGCACCTCTGGGACCAATTTTTTGGAGATGAATATTCTCTGGTGGTGAGTAATTCTGAAGCAAAAGCCTAGATTGTGCACTTTGATTCTGAATATGAAAGAGGGGGAGGCGGGCTGGATTTTGGATTACGATAGGAGGGTGGTCCACACGTACTTGAGCCTCCCATTCGGGTTCTTTGTACTACGTCTCTGACTAAAGTCGTCCGACCCCTTAAGGGGGGGGGGGTACCGAGAGGTATTTCCTCGATGCGACGGTATTACTTACAAGACCGAATCTTCCAGAGAGGTTATCAGGCGTTAAAGAGAGACACGTTCCTTGGAGGAGTATCTCTTGCGCAAGTGATTTTTTTGTACGGAGGGACGTTGCTATTATTATATTGAAGACCCAGGAGGGGAGAAAATGTGCTTTTAAATCAAGTTAAAATTTTGCTGAGGCAAATCCCAGTTGGATAATGTTGTGGTGAGAACCTCGAGATGGATTTACTTAACGTCAAGTTAATTTTTACTTGCAGTTGGGTAAGTATACTTTCTTGGGCGATGTTCCAATGTATTCAGATGATAATAAACTTCTTGGGCGATAACCCGGTTGTGGGCTTTAGAAGACGGATATTTGGGAAAATCATAAAGTGAGTATTTCATGTATTCGATGAGTTTTTAATGGGTGTACTTTGGGAACTCTGAAGAGGAAAAAACCGTTCTCAAATTTACTTGGAGTCAGTTTCTTGTGGATATACTGCGGTGTCGTGTTCATGGCGTGGGAATTTTGGGGAGGCAGGAGGGGATATAATTATTGTTTTGTAAACTACGTCAAGTAGACGTTGTTGCGGTCTAAACACCAAAAATAATGACGGATACCTTGTATACCTATACTTCAATTTATTAAGTAAATCTGTGGGATTATTTACGAAATAAACAAAAAGTTATTCCGTTTCATTTGAATTTCTATTTCAGTGTTTGTTTTTCCTTTCAATTTTTATCGCTTTGTAACTATCCAATTTAGATAAGGTGTTAGAAGCTGGCACATTTGGTTTGTGATAAAAAGTGTTTATCAGGCATAGTTTATTAATTTCAAGGAAATGCATTTCTGGTTCTGATACTGAAGACGCGTTTTTTTCGAAAAATTCCCCGTTTCGTGGGGATGTTTGACCAGGTCCAGGAAGCGAATTTGTGAAGGCAGAATCGCCATTTTAAAAAAAATCAAAACAATTTCCACCTTTTGCGCTATAGTGTAAACCGTCATTGTTTTTGAATTTACCATAAAATTAAACAAGTTAATTTAACACACTCACAAATTCGCTTCATAGGGTGTGCACGTATTGCACTTATGTCAGATGTTCTTTTCTGACACAAGCTCTCAATTATTTCAACTTCAACGTCGACTTAATAAACATTTAAAACGGCTCTGCAAATCCATTTAAATCTCTGGAACTACTGATAGGATTTGAAAAATAATAACAGTCCTGAAAACATAATGAACATTCCTTTCTATCTACCTAACATTTACTACCCCTTCCCATTTAAAATTTTTGGGGTGCAATTCACCCCTTCTCAGGGTTAAAGTTAGTATTACTTAATTTAGGCGCCCCCCTCATAACTAAAATGAGGCGTTCGAGCGTTTCTGGCAAAACTGTCGTTAAGTTGGTAAATTGGCATTGACTGTTTTCAGTGGGCCACCCTGTATACACTTATACAGGCTTTGTTTTTAATCAGCTATTATATTACTAAATATGGCTCATTACATCCTTTTTAGTGGAGATATAATATTACATTTCTGAGTTCAGCGCGGTAAAAACCGCGGGCTTGAGAACTGTAGTTTTTAGTTCCGTAGGAAGCCGATTATCGGCCCTGAAACCATTTGAGATTGGTAGTAACAAAGGACATTAACCAATAAGTAAACAATTTAGACATGGCTGTCGGGATTACCGATCCGTCATTGTATAGGTGGGGGCTAATTCAAAGTAGAAGAGGTTAGTTAGAAAGTTTTTAAAGATTAAATTTGGTCTTGATCTGAACGAGAAAACAGCCGCTGCCTAAGAAATTAATTACATCAACTAACAGCAAAGAAGGAAGTCGTATATAAGTTCGTTTTCAATTTGTATAAGAAAAACAAAGATCGAAACCTAAAAAGAAAATCGCCATAAGTCAACTGGAAACGATTTGAAAATTCCAATCAAGATAGTTATTTCATTAAATCTATTTTATTTCAATGTTAGTTATAGAACTTGCAATTGATACATTTGGTCCTTCGAACCTCTCAACGAATGGGTGCTGTATTACCACAAGATTTTCGGTCCCAGTGAAGTGTTACACTTTGAAGTGAGTTCAAGTGCCCAAAATACATGAACCGAACTAGGCAAAGAACGTTCCAACAAATGTTGGAATTTTAAAAAGCCGGGTGTACCCCAGCTCTGGGAAGACATCCATGAGGCACGAGACGAGATTATGGTAAGTAGCGAATTACCTGATATTTTAGAGACCTCGAAATGCAGGGGACGCTACCACATTCTCCACCATATGGTGTTAAAAGAGGAGATTACGAGTGGTCTTTGACGCCTTAGCTACTTCCAATTTAGGAAAAATGCGAGATTAGGTTAACTGCCCCAAAACTACAAAAAATTTCCACGACGAAACAAGCGAAATTTAATTAAAATTCTAATGCAGTATTAACATAAATTATCCTTTTTTGGGCAGATACCCAATTACGTTAATTAACTCTCGTCGATCGAAAATTTATTCACTTGCAGTTATTTTACACACTTTAGTCGTAGATTTTTTGTATTTTTTGTATGTTTCTTATGACATTTATACTGCTATGGCCAACATATTTTTCGGCGGTCCTCGTGATATCCCATAGTCTCAAACCGGATCTCGTCAACATTTCCTCTGGATTAATCCCTACCCATCTATACTGATCAATCCACGCCCCAAAGTGGCGCTGCATTAACGAACCCGGCCATCGTTAATGATTGATTCGTCTTCTTTGTTTCTGCCCCGCCAACTACATGAGATCCAAGGCAAGACCTTAGAATCCCACGTTTCAATGTGCAAGCTGACATTTTCTTAGTTTTGCAGCGAAACCACCACTCCGTACAGGAACATCATTAAGATAATATTATATCTTGTTATCGCCGACAAACCGTCGCCAAGACTCCCTAAAACCAGTACAGTCAATACGGTTTAGAATTCAATAACGCAGAAAAAGTGGAAGCTACGAACTTTACCAGAAATCTAAATTTGCTAGCAATTATCAAACCACCCCGTATACCGTCAAACTTCTAGCAATGAGAATTCACTCACACTTACAATGTTACATGTAACATGAAAACCGAATCGATAGAACTAAAGTTTTAGTAAAATTTCAACCGGCCAGTGCAAAAGCTAATTAATTGGATGTATCTGTACGATACGCACAGGATTCTATGTTCATCGCATTTCCATATAAGTTCATTGCGTTAAATGTGCTACAGTCAATACAATATATACGGTTCAAACATAAACTGAAACAAATGGCGATTGTATTCCTTCTGAAATAATTAGAGAAATAACAAAAGCCATTCGGTACTGAAAATACCTACAGAAACTTCTTTGTAAAGTAAACGAAATAACAGGATATGCCTCCTTCCTCTTTCTCTCATTAACAGCCAGTTCCATTTTAATCTCTTTCATTATTTTGAAGTCCACACGCATTTCAATAACAGGACTCTAAGGCACAATTTCGTAATTAAACGCTGTATCGGCATGTAAAATTAATTACTGTTAATATGTGCTTTGGAAGCCTGTAGTAGTGTTTAAATTAGATTTGATGTTTACAGGTCACTTTGGCAACGGACCTAATTGTTTGCTTTTATCTTAGGTCAATAACAAAATTGTTTAATAAGTAAATACAAATATAATAAACGTAAGGGTTGCCCAATACGAGAGTATAATAAACGTTGTGATTTTATCTGGACGTTAACTGAATTGTGAAATGAAAGTGATTGTTTGCAGCCGAACGAATTAGAGGCACTTGATTTGACGAGGGTTCGACTGAAGTCGCTAGCTAGCGGTGTTCCGCAAGGTCCAGGGTTGGGGCCTCCACCTGTTTAATTTGTAATGATCGTTTGGTCTGTTGCGATGACGCTCAACGAAAAAATGTCGGTTTTTGTAACTTTAACAATTTATCTGAAACGTAAAAGTGATATATTTCTAATCCGAGATCTTTTATTGAAGTTAACATGGTATTCGCCGGGTTTATTACGAATTACGGTTTTTGTGCTCTTCCAATACAGTCTCAAAAGGAAGACTAATAATAAGGATTCTGTGAACGTTGAATAAAACATCCCAACTTTTCCTTGCAGATGTAAATACTTGTATTCCTTATAATATACACATGATATATAAAAAAGACGGGATATTAAAATTTAATCATATCCTCAAAAAGTTTTACCTATACAGAAAAGGAAATTGAATTAGGTTCGATGTATATGGGAAAAAAATTTATTAAATCCGAAATTTGGGAAACGCACGCGTATATAAAACGCGGAAAATTGGTACTTTGCGGTTGTAAATTATTTTACGAGTGCATTCTCCCGAATCTCGTCGTGTCACATTTCGTTTAAAATGTGGTGGCGTGCGTGATTAATTAGAAAGTAATTTGGATTTAATTCTACTCGTAGCGTAGTCTCCTCTCGTAGCCTAAGATATCTTGTGCTGAAAAATGCGTTTTTTTTCTGTCACTGCAGTGTTGTTTGCTTATGTCAGCCTTCTTTCAAAACTGAATTCTAATAAATAAAAATGAATGCCAAGATCCAGGGTAGAGACACTGGCCCACTGAAACAAAATGAATGAATGGTTTTTGTTTGGTACATTCAAGGATTATTCAAATATTCTTCAAGAACTACTCAAGGAAATCTTAGATTCTAAGAGTCATTGGAACTTTTTTTTGCACATTTGTATGGACCTTTCGCAGATATCCATATTTTAAGCTTCCTAGAAAATGTTCATGTATTTTATAAATTTGCACCAAAATATGTTTCACAAATACTTATTGATTCATGACAGGTACCCTTCAGAAATTGTTCGGAGATTGACCAAGTTTAGGTTAAGTCGAAGAGCACGAAGGAATCCTTCTTTTTTTCATGATCTTTGGGAACTGAGATAATTTTTTGTAGATTATTTAGGGATGTTCATTGTTGCTATCAGAAAGTAACCAGGGTGGTCGACGTAATTTCAAAAATTGTAAATTTAGACTTAGAAGGTTCCAGCTTCCATTTTTAAGCTGGCAATCATATTCTTGTTATGCGTATTTGAATTCTACAGTGGGTTGCTCTTTTAATAGCTTTAGGCAGTCTGGCGCCCTAATTACGGAATAACAAGAGCTGAAGTTTTTATATTAATTGGTTTTATTTCGGTAGCGCGAAAAATGCAACTTTTGTACGTTGGATTTATTTTTAGCTTTCCTTTAATTGGCAGGACAGGAACGAAAGAAATGAATCAACGTCAGAAATTGTCGTGTTTTCGTTAATAAGAAGCCATTTTTAGGCGTTAATATCACAAGTAAGAAAAGGTAGGGGTCATTCCGGAAAAGTTAGCGGTATTCGTTCTTGGGTTACGAGATCGTTACGTACGTGACCACGTTGTAATCCGAAAGAAAGATATTTTCTGATAGATTCGCGTCTGGGCCACTCCTGCATAGACTATGTGGCTGAAGTTCACAATTTTGGCTTTACGGTTGGAATGTGTTACGCTCAAAAGTAACAAAATTGCCTTGAGATAAGCTGAGGTAAAGTAGTGGTGGGTTGTGGTGAATATCAGGGTTCTGAGACACTAGCAAAACAAAGCGAAAAAGGAAATGTAGTAAAAGTAAACGGGATAGGCACCACTTAGTCTTTCGGGAATTTCAAAAGAGAAAAAAGAATCCTTACCAAAAAGAAAAACAAACAAGGTAGACTAAGAGATCCCTGGTCTGGTCTTGATAAGCTAAAGAAATATATAATATTATATATATTATTATATAATAATAATGTCACAATCGAGGGTAATTTAATAATTGATCTTAAAATACTACAAATAGGAAGCGGTAAGGGGATCAGCACGTAGTCAGAGAAAGTGATAATACCAAAACAGGTTTCCGTGGAAAACAACGAATCTGTAATTGTTAGGTGAATACCAAACAAAGGTAGTAATTACTATTCGATTGTATCGAAAACCAGTACGTAATCAAACGTTATTATTATTATGGTCGGTGTTTCTTGTGAGAACTCAGGTCTAGCCTGGTTAACTAATCGCACGGATTAAAAGTAACGATTAGTGTCTGTGTCTGGTGAAGTTATGTAGGGTCCTTAAAAAAAAATCACACACGTACATTGGAAATCTAGGGATAGTATGTAATTCATACTTACCAACATACCTATTGATGGGCACAATAGCCAACGCTATCAGGAAAGAGGAAAACAAAATAAAACAAAAAAAATCATTATAATAATTCCTGTAATTTTATTAAATGAAGTTTATTGTGTAAGTGTTTCTTTGGCTTTGCGTTTGGGTTGAATACGAGTGAGTTGTGATAACGTGGTGTGTTTGTGGGAAGAAGGAGTATTGTGTTTTTTAACTGTGCTAGGGCGTGTAACTTTATTGGATGGACCTATCTTTGTAGTACATGTTGCGTTACTTGTATTTATGGTGTTTCTTTGTTCTTGAGGTTGTATTTGTGAGGTTATTATTATGGTCGGTGTTTCTTGTGAGAACTCAGGTCTAGCCTGGTTAACTAATCGCACGGATTAAAATCAAGTAACGATTAGTGTCTGTGTCTGTGTCTGGTGAAGTTATGTAGGGTCCTAAAAAAAAAAAAAAAAAAAAAAAAAAAAAAAAAAATCACACACGTACATTGGACATCTAGGGATAATGTAATTCGTACTTACCAACATACCTATTGATGGGCACAATAGCCAACGCTATCAGGAAAGAGGAAAACAAAACAAAAAAATCATTATAATAATTCCTGTAATTTTATTAAATGGAGTTTATTGTGTAAGTGTTTTCTTTGGCTTTGCGTTTGGGTTGAATACGAGTGGGTTGTGATAACGTGGTGTTCTTCGGTGAGGATGGAGTTTTGTGTTTTTTAACTGTGCTAGGACGTGTAACTTTATTGGGTGGACCTGTCTTTGTGGTACATGTTGCCTTACTTGTATTTATGTTGTTTCTTTGTCCTTCAGGTTGTATTTGTGTTATTGCTTGGGTTATTGGTGGAGGTATTACTGTATTTTGTGAGCTAGTAGTGCTGTTTAGGTTTTTGCGTTTGGGTTGAGTACGAGTGGGTTGTGATAACGTGGTGTGTTTCTGTGAAGAAGGAGTTATGTGTTTTTAACTGTGCTAGGGCGTGTAACTTTATTGGGTGGACCTGTCTTTGTAGTGCATGTTGCGTTACTTGTATTTATGGTGTTTCTTTGTTCTTGAGGTTGTATTTCTGAGGTTGCTTGGGTTATTGGTGGAGACATTACAGTATGTTGTGAGCCTGTAGTGCTTTTAAGGTTGTTGCGTTTCGGTTGAATACGAGTGGGTTGTTTCTGAGAAAGAGGAGTATTGTGTTTTTTAACTGTGCTAAGACGTGTAATTTTATTGGGTGGACCTGTCTTTGTGGTACATGTTGCCTTACTTGTATTTATGGTGTTTCTTTGTTCTTGAGGTTGTATTTGTGTGGTTGCTTGGGTTTTTGGTGGAGATATTACAGTATTTTGTGAGCTAGTGGTGCTGTTTAGGTTTTTGCGTTTGGGTTGAATACGAGTGGGTTGTGATAACGTGGTGTTCTTCGGTGAGGATGGAGTTTTGTGTTTTTAACTGTGCTAGGACGTGTAACTTTATTGGGTGGACCTGTCTTTGTGGTACATGTTGCCTTACTTGTATTTATGGTGTTTCTTTGTTCTTGAGATTGCATTTGTGTTATTGCTTGGGTTATTGGTGGAGGTATTACTGTATTTTGTGAGCTAGTAGTGCTGTTTAGGTTTTTGCGTTTGGGTTGAGTACAAGTGGGTTGTGATAACGTGGTGTGTTCCTGTGAAGAAGGAGTTATGTGTTTTTTAACTGTGCTAGGGCGTGTAACTTTATTGGGTGGACCTGTCTTTGTAGTGCATGTTGCGTTACTTGTATTTATGGTGTTTCTTTGTTCTTGAGGTTGTATCTGTGTTGTTGCTTGGGTTATTGGTGGAGACATTACAGTATGTTGTAAGCCTGTAGTGCTTTTAAGGTTGTTGCGTTTCGGTTGAATACGAGTGGGTTGTTTCTGAGAAAGAGGAGTATTGTGTTTTTTAACTGTGCTAAGACGTGTAATTTTATTGGGTGGACCTGTTTTTGTAGTGCATGTTGCGATACCTACTTGTATTTATTGTGTTTCTTTGTTCTTGAGGTTGTATTTGTGTGGTTGCTTGGGTTATTCGTGGAGATATTACAGTATTTTGTGAGCTAGTAGTGCTGTTTAGGTTTTTGCGTTTGGGTTGTATACGAGTGGGTTGTGATAACGTGGTGTGTTTCTGTGAAGAATGAGTTTTATGTTTTTTAACTGTGCTAGGGCGTGTAACTTTATTGGGTGAGGGCGTCTTTGTAGTGCATGTTGCGTTACTTGTATTTCTTGTGTTTCTTTGTTCTTGAGGTTGTATTTGTGTGGTTGCTTGGGTTATTGGTGGAGACGTTACAGTATTTTGTGAGCCTGTAGTGCTGTTAAGGTTGTTGCGTTTGGGTTGAGTACGAGTGGGTTGTGATAACGTGGTGTGCTTCGGTGAAGAAGGAGTTATGTGTTTTTTAATTGTGCTAGGGCGTGTAACTTTATTGGTTGGACCTGTCTTTGTAGTGCATGTTGCGTTACTTGTATTTATGGTGTTTCTTTGTTCTTGAGGTTGTATCTGTGTTGTTGCTTGGGTTATTGGTGGAGACATTACAGTATTTTGTGAGCCTGTAGTGCTTTTAAGGTTGTTGCGTTTCGGTTGAATACGAGTGGGTTGTTTCTGAGAAAGAGGAGTATTGTGTTTTTTAACTGTGCTAAGACGTGTAATTTTATTGGGTGGACCTGTTTTTGTAGTGCATGTTGCGTTACTTGTACATTTATTGTGTTTCTTTGTTCTTGAGGTTGTATTTGTGTGGTTGCTTGGGTTATTCGTGGAGATATTACAGTATTTTGTGAGCTAGTAGTGCTGTTTAGGTTTTTGCGTTTGGGTTGAGTACGAGTGGGTTGTGTTTGTGATAACGTGGTGTGTTTCTGTGAAGAAAGAGTATTGTGTTTTTTAGCTGTGCTAGGCCGTGTAACTTTATTATTATTATTATTATTATTATTATTATTATTATTATTGTTATTATCTATTTGTCAAAATTTGATTGAATCTACAGACGACATCAAGAAAAAGAAATCAAACACAAGGTCAGCTACAATTTCACCATTCATTCATCATTTATTTCATTTAAATCTTCCATACATATTGTTCATATTGATACGTAATTTAGTTGAGAAGTACCTACCTGTTTTTTTGTCAATAGTCAAATGTAAAAAACTTATAATTATTTCAACGACGGCATTCATATTTTGTTCCGATAGCGCTATTCCTTCTTTATTTAATTTTTTATTCGCCGTTTAATTTTTTAATTGATGTGTTCCTTTCATTTCATTAATAACAAAAGAAAAGACCTAATTTGTAAAGGGTACTTGATACTTTGTATTAAATATAAAAAAATTCATTTTGTTTTTATTGATCGCTATTGGCGTGATATTGTTAAATATAATACCTTCATGTAGATTTTTTTATTTTACTAATCACGATAGTTGCATTAGTAACCTGCACGTTAACGTAAACACCATAATTTTATGTAGCGAGGTACTTGATGAATATGAATAAACAAGTCGCGTAATTCAAATGAATAATTCTATTCTGAACATGGTAATTTAAGTAGGTATAGTAAACGACTTGGTAATTGAAATGTAATAGCATAGAAGCATTGAAACAAATTATCTTTTACTGACTTCGAACCATTAAAACATTTAACGTTTTAACTGTTTCAAAAACGTTGTATTGTATAACCAATTAAGTAAATGCAGATTTTTTATTGCACTTGGTGTTAGATAAAAAGGTATTTATGAAAAAACAAAAGTACGAGTGCGAAAAAGTAGTAATTAGTTTGTCTCCATAATGCCGAAATATTGCCAAAGGCCCAACATCAATATTTTTCGGTTAACGTTTTCACGTGTTGTCAATACTTTACCTCCCAACGCCAAAAACTGCCCATATGACCTTATTTTGGTTGGAACTGACTGTTGCGTAACTGAAGATTGATCCGAATGAATTTATATAAAATGTTATCGTAAAAACGTGTTCGAAAATCTTAATGGTAGACTTAACGAGGGCGATTATGGCTCTAAATTTAACGGAAAGGGATCGTGCATTTCGCTAGATAAATTGGAGGAAACATAATTGCACGGCCGCAATTGTTAAAGTTGAAACGAGGACGTGAAAGTGTTACAGAATCTTTGCCGCTTAATATCGTTTGATATTCACACCGATTGTGCTTTCAGAATACATCAGCAAGGAATGCCACCTCCCACATTCGAAATAAACAACTGGTTCGAAACAAATACAGTAAACTATCGCCGTTCGTTCGCCATTCCTTGCTTATTTTATTTGATTGTTAAAACGCAGATATGTTTTCTGTTCTTCTACCTCGTTCAGGAGTGTCAGTCAAAGAAAGACCACTAATGCGCGACTATCTTTTCAAACAAGGAGACAACGAAAAAATATAAAACTAGTCATTTGTATGCCAAGTGTCGTTGATCAAGGTCTTATAACATAACACGTATTTCACCTATTCCTTCTCATCTTTACCTTTCCGTAGAAAAGCTCTTACATGTTTTTTCGTGTAAGAGTTACATTTTTTCATTCCTTGGAATTTTAATTAAACTTGAAATTTATGTTCGTCACGATTATATGATAATTTTTCCTTTTATCGAAAAGCAAAAAGAAATGTAAGCGACAGAAGCGAGCGTGAAAAATATAATTCCTAATCGATTTTAGTTTTTTTCAAAACTAAAACCTCATTCGAATTTCAATTGTATTCTAGCTTGTTTTTATTTCTTTAGTTTAAATCCGTCGCGAATTCCTATACTTTCTCGATTACAATTTTAAATATTTGGTCTTAAATTTGAAAAAATTTATAATTAAATCGAAAAACAAGTTTTGTGTTTTGAACAAACCAGAGGTGTAGATGGTTCCGTTTTTGCGAACATGCAAATTGGAAATGCATTAGATATTTTACTATCAATATAATAATTAGTAACGAATGATGTTCTTTCACATCAATTATTTGTACTGAGTGCCTAGCCAACCATGCCATGGTCACTTCCTTGAAACTACTTGCCAATTTCCAAAACTAGAAATAAGAACACTGCGACAGGCCAGTTGATGGGCATAGCACGTACATTTTGAAATCCATTTTAGATTATTTTTAGCAACCTGTCCACGAAGAAGGGTTTTTCCTTAGTAGCCTCATTGGTACTTTTTAGTACCTTTTTGACTGAATCCGTACCACTTTATGCAGTCTTGACAGTCTGGGTGATTATAACTCACCTTTCCCATTTTACATTAGTTAATAATATTACCTACATGTATAAGTAATTGACTCTGTTGTACATCTGATATGACAACTTAAGTGAAATATTCAGAGAGTTCGCGTAATATGTAATTTCCATTTGTAAAGGTTTTCCAGACGCCTAATTGAGATCCTTACTCTAAGGTAACAATTTCTCTACAACTTCTCAAAGAGGATTTGATTGGAGGCTTTGTTTAACTTATTCAGTTGATTTGGACCAGTGCGTGCGACACATTTTTATTTTTACAATTTCACGCTAAGGGCGAACTACGAAATACTTCTCTCCCTTGTAATCCAGTGAATAGAGGGGGGTTACCTTACAAACGGTCCGGTAGTTCTAAATTTTTAATCTGTTATGGATGGTTAGTAAGTGTTTTAAATGCAAAATGCACAATTCTTCTTCGGCGCCCGCCACCATGTTTAAAAAACCGAAAAAATCGACACTTTCTTCAGATTTTCGCTTATATCTTCGTTTCGGTACATTTTAGCTACAAAAGAGTTCTACTCAATGTTGAAAAGTAGGTACTAAATTTACTATAATTTTGTTTCTAGGACTGTTAGTTACGGAGATATGCATTTAAAAAAAATTAAAAAGGTCGGTGGGCACGGAGGGGACAGAATTGTGCATATTGTACCCGACCGTTTGTAAGGTAGCCTCCTTCTTTTCGTCTCTATTCACTGGACTATTAAATCAATTACTTTAGCAGGGTGTGATTTAAATGCAGGGTTATTCTAAATAATGGACCCAATTTTAAAAAATGTTATTTTTTTTTTATTTGGTTTGAGTGCCTCGACAACCATAGGCCATTGGCACATGTTATAAGTAATTAATTTAGAACAGTAGTCAGTAAGTGATATATACAAAACACAAAAATTAACAGAAAAGGAAAATTGATGAAAAATTTACATTTTACATTAGACTATATGTAATTATACAGATTAGCATCTTTAAGGAAATTGATAACGTTCTGGAACCTATTTGTTAGAACTTCTCTAAGCTCTGGTTTTAGGTCGTGTCGTTTTCTAATGTCCGCGTATTTTGGGCAGTCTATAAGGATGTGCTTTACTGTCAGGACTGTGTTGCAATGCTCACATGCGGGTGGATCTTTAGCTTCCATGATTAAAGTACAAATTTAAAATCAGTGAAAGCAGCTTCAAAGTTTTGTTTAATAACATATGCGCTGTCGGTTGTGAGTAAGGTAGCCACTGTCGTTTTTATGTGTAACTGGCCAGGGCTGCCCTACCTACCCAACTCACTATACATTTCCAAATATCCATGCCCGAACTCAGATTCGAACCAAGAACCTTTAGGGCCCGTTTCACAAAATCGGTTTAAACCTCGTTTAGATTAACGCAATGGATTAAGACATATAATTAGTTGAAATTTGACAGGACGTCAAATATCAACCAATCGTAGACCTTAATCCACTGGTTAATTCCAAGCGAGGTTTAAACTGCCTTTGTGCAACTGGCCCTTAGTACCACAGTCGAGCTTCCACACTACTGCGTCACCCTGGATCTGAACCGTGTGTAAATTCACGGATGCAATATTAATAGCCCTATCAGTTCAACAGATGGCAGTTGCATCGTTTATTATTTCCAGAGAGAGGCGTAGTTATCCGCTGATGGTCTGTGGTAATACTTTCTCCGACTACGTGTTGATTCCTTTTTACTAAAAATTAATTTAAATTCAAATATTGACATACCAGATCTGTATATTGCAGTGATCTATTTGTAATATTTTTGAGATCATTCATTAAATCACCCTCGATTCTGATGTCAATTATTGTTGATGTTCTATCCCTATCAAGTATTTAACTTCTTTAACTTTTCAAGACCAGAACAAGGATCTCTTAGTCTGCCTTGTTTCCCCCTTTTTGGTAAATATTCTCTCCTCTCTTTTGAAAGTTACTCAAGACTATGGCGCCTATCCGGTTTACTATTATTACATTACCCTTTTTCTTTATTTTTGCTAGTGTATAAGAACCCCGATATTCACCCCGACTAACCTCTACTTTACCTGAGGTTACCGTGTGCTTATCTCAATAACTGTGACTTTTGCCCAAAGTGAAGGTAAGAGGTATATTTTTCAGTTCAAATAAAAAAATCCTTATACCTTAAAAAATGTGAAAATCTTATTTTTTACACAATCCTCTTCCATCCGTTGCAGAGAAAAAAAGACGTAATCTTAAAATGTTAAAATCCAAAATGGCGTCTATAAGAAAAGATAAAGTTGCCACTGGTTTCTCCACCATCTTCCAAATTATTAAAAACGGGATACACCTCGATGTCTATGGAAATTTTTGGAATATTCGCTACAGTGTAGTTCCGGTTGTGACTGAATTTATATTGATTTTTATATAATTTCTTGAAATTCATTTAACTAAATTCATCTGTCAGTTGTCACGAGACGATTTAAGTAATCATCTTATCCGTCACGAGACGCTATGCGGAAGGGCGATTTTTTTAAAGTACATTTGATCGTCGACGTTTTTTGAGCAATATACATATTATAAAGCTTAATTTCGTGCATTTATTATCATTGTAAAAAAGTCAAACAAATCTTCAGCAGTTTTGAAGGTAGCGAGGTGACGCGGCGCATCCAGCGAAACCGAAGCTATGTCTTCATGTTGAGTCAAATGATGCTATACGTATTTAAATACTTCATGAAAATAATTCTATGTACTTTCTACGATTGCGAGCAAAGCTAAAGAAACTCATCTAGAACTTGTAATGCAACCAGGCGTTGAATCAAATGATGCCATCAATATTTACATATTTTACAAAATAATTTTTTTGTTATTGTAGCGAGATGAGGCGGCGCAATTGTCGAAGCCGAAGATGTGCTCACGTGTTGAGTCAAACAATGCTATCAATTTCTATACAGATCCCATCGAATTGATTTTAGTCTTTTCAGCTTGTAAGCCGTAGATTTGATGATAACTATAGTTCGCTATAGGGTATATACAAAGTATTTGTCTGTAAATTCTCGAAATATGCACTATGTCGTCATCTTTGGACACGTAATCCTAACAGTCCAACTACTTTATCAATTCCTTCTTCTAATTGCATTTGTGTTGTGCATTTCCTGGAATAATTTGCATCAGATTGTGTGGTATTACGTGAGATGAATAAGTATAGATTTATACACACCTAAGGTTACACATTCAGGATTACGAAAAATTACCAGAACGGTCGATTATTTCAAAATATACAGGTGTTATCAAAAAAAGTCTTATATAAAAGTTGTAGGGATGTTTAAAAATCTAGATATCTGTGATAAATTGAAATATACATGGTCGGCCACAAAGTTGTAGAAAATGATAATTTTGGTACACCCTATATATTATTACTTATCTTGATTGTCGACTCAATTTTTTATTAACCATATGTTATACCTAAATGTATTAGTTTCCTAGATATCATTGATGACATCTTGATCAGTTACAAAACACAAAATAAATTTCAATATACAATTTAATAAGTTAAACAAAAACGTATAACAAATCATGGTAAAACGGCTCTATTTTTAATAACTGTTAAAAATCACCCCCATTTACTTACTACCTGACAATGATACAAATTATCGCAAAAATGTATCTTTACGACGACACCAAGTTGAAAAGAATCGGACCAAAACTGCAGTAAAAGATAGGAAAAAACTGAGAAACATTCACGTTAGTAAACTACGCTCGAGGATGACGCCCAGGTGTCACCAACCCCACATCATGTAGCCCTGTCCCTAAGGTTGACAAATTGCACGGCCTTGTAGATACACGTACACCCGTTGCCTTTGTACAAGAGTTCTTTCTACGCGCCCACATTTGCTGCCAGCCAGCCAGCCAGCCAAAGTGAGATTAAAGCTACTTTTTTACAAATAAATTTGCAAAAATGCGCTAAAAAATCATTATTCATTCTCCACAACTTTGTGGGCGACCCTGTATATTTTAATTCAGCACAGATATATAAAATTTTAATAGCCCTACAACTTCTAAATAAGACATTTTTTAAGCTGTAATAATGAACTCTAGATGGCGCCAAAGACCTCAGCAGTTAACGCGCCGTAATTCATATTAAAAAAAAAAATAGCACCTGTATATTTTGAAATAATCAACCGTTCGTGTAACTTTTCCTAACCCTGTATATGAAACAGAAATCGCAATAAACTCTTTACTATTTCAAAATTCTTGCGAAAATCAGAGTAACGAAGCTGAGGCTAATGATCTGGGTAATTGGGGAAAAAGCTGATCGTTTAATAATAAAATCCCTCGACGCATCTAGAGATAAAAATTTTCTTCCCTACGTAGTGTAAAAAACTGCGCGTACGATGGTAATTGCGAAGTCAGAACGACTTTTAAGGTTTTAAGGATGATTTAACGCAAAAGATAAAAGAAGTAATTCAAGGAGTGAGAATTTCTTTCTCGAACCTCTCGCACCGATTTATCGTTAGATCAAATAAAAATACCGCGTACGCGCCCCATTAATTGTATCCATTTTTAATGTAAATTCTGAAACATGAAAAGCAGCGAAGAGATGCGAACAAGTATTGTCTTAACAAGCAGTCAAAGTGATTACCTTAGCGCGAAGGCGTGCAGCGTCTCACACTGCCACTACAGTTTGTCTTGACCCCTTCATCATCGCCAAGTCTCAACTGGTTGCCGCTTCATAACGAGACCCAAACGTATGGGCGGAAGATTCCATAGCCTAACCGCTCATACTGACAACAATGATGATTAAAGGTGCTTGTGTTCTTTACGGATTTTATAATTGATGGTAGCTCGTAATTTATTCCTTCGATTTAATTAAAAATGTGTCCTGCCAAATTAGGTGGCATTCGGTGACCGAATTTTGCCAAAAATAGCCAAAATGTTGACGGGTTTCACGTTAATTGCCTTTTACATTAAAATCCGATCGATTGTTCGAAAAGACAAAGACACAATGCTATTATTGTGAGGACAAAACGTAAAGACTTAACTATTCCCAAGGGGCTCCCATATATAACTCGACGCGTCAATTCGGAATTCTAGAGCGCTAACTCACATAGAGCGGGTTTTTAGTGGTTCGACATTTTTTCGAGTCCAATTATTTTTCGACACAAACCTTGTCTGGAAGCTATTTATTTTTCAATGCGAAAAACTGGCCTTCGCACTTGTTCTTAAACGCGCAATAGCGGCCCGAGATTTATGCAAGTGTATAAGCGATATGAGATAACTTCTTCTTACCCAATGCGAACACCATTACTGAAATTCATTAAGCATGGCGCCCGTTTACTTGACAACCACCTTAAAAGTCTGATTCGATTACACGAAATTTCAATAGAAAACGTTTCACCTTACCAAATTTGATTTTCTAATTAAATCGCTCTCCGAATCGCGTAATCTAGTTTGAACAAAGCCGAGAATTTTTCGTTTAGCTTGTTAGGAATAGTAAACATTCTTGTTTGCCAACTTAACATAATGGGCCACGAATACAGGTCAGTGTCCAAATTAAACCATCATGAGATTTAATAAATTGGTCTGATTATATTTAGTAAAATAAGACCTTCAGCTCGGTACGTTAACAGTTCCAATCATGATGCGATTATTATTAATAGACAAACCATAACTCATTTTATATAAATTACCAATTCATCACTTACTTAAATTAAATTGTTTTTTTTTATGTTGATTCTAATTATTTCTTTTACGGCTACTATATTATATACAGGTTATACAGGTCACATAAACATTTATTTAACAAAAAAAACTTTAAAATGCCGCCACCTAATTAAATTTTATTTAAATGGGAAATGGACACGCTATTAATATCGGGAAATGTAATTATTATCAATTATTATCAATTAAGTATTTTATTTGAAGATGTTCACACAGACGATTGGTAAGTATAATTCCAATAATTTCGGTAAAATTCCGCGTGAATTTAACATAGGTAGGTATATCCGAATGTGTGCGTGATTTGATTCTACCGCAAGCAGAGGTTACACATTAATATATCAAGAGAAATATTGTTACGTAAATTTAATTACATGATTTATTTATTTACAATTAATTATTAATGAATATATCACAGTCACAGTACACAAATTTACAACATGTAAATTTATCGCATATGAGCCCAAACCTCACCAATAATCATTTCGGTATTGATGTAGAAACCATTAAACCATTAAACACGACTCAATTTGCTTAAATAGCAAATGTAAAGTTTCTAGAACGATCACGAAACGTGCTCCAGAATTCCCGACTATACCTGTGAAGTCAGCGTATCACATTTGGTGGAAAGAGCGCGTCACATCCACTTTCGGTGGTGACTAATTTTTTGTCGACTTGATGGAGGCCCCGATGTCTAGGACACTTGTTACAATATGTACAGGATGTTACATTCTTGACACTTATAGTCCTCCGTAATTGTAAGTGCTATCACAAAAGTAATATAGGCGCCGTGTCCTCTTTTTGGGTTAAACTTAAAATGGTAAAATCAAAATTTTTTTTATGTTTGATCCAAAAAGAGCACATGACCCCTATATTATCAGATCAGATCAGATCAGATCAGATGGTACCTACTAGAGAACATTCCAAACTGTAACACTCCGATTTCAATTAGACTTGCCATGTTGGTGGCTCCAAGGGAATGTGTCAACATGTTGTTAGTCGTTTGTGAGAATGACCCATTTCCTATAAAAAAAAGTCAACCCCAAAGAAAATTAGACTTCTTACTAAAAGTATATGGGATTTATCCTGCACAAAAGCGGAGATCCCTCTGTTCGCACCAACATCTTAAAATTTTAAATCTCTTTAAATGTCACCAAAACTTTTCAGAACATTTGTTTATACAGTAGGAAACAGTTTCTGTTTAATACTCGACATTACAGTTTGTTTCAGGATGTCGTAGCCCCACACTTTTAAGATTTATTATTTGCTCAAGAAAGTATCGTATTATTTTAATAGCGTTTACGAATAATGTGAATCCGACACAAATCCAAAGAATAAATCGATGAAAAACACCTGTAGTAGACTACGCCACCGGAAACTCCCGTAAGTCGCGCATTCGTAGGTATTGTTGAAAAACATACACATATTTAAATGCTTACTATTCATAAACGGTTGAGCATAAATACAGGGTGTTCCTAAATATGATGTAAATACGGAAAGGGCTAATTTTTTGGCTTATTTTACGACTAAACGTTCATATAAACAGTGACGGAAAATCAAGGGATGAGAAATGATGTGATGTGTTTTACACAAAACCTGTAAGTCATAAAATTTTACGTAGACATATCCGGAAATTTTGTTTGGTCTTTGTGTATAATGTAACTACTGAATTTAATTGACAGGTGGATGTGATTTATCGCCTTTTCTGTGTAGTTAAGGGAGATGAAATTTTATTTTTTTCTAGAATTTAAGTTTGGATTTATCTCTTAATGTCTGATAACAAATTGATTTAAAAAAATTAATCTACCTCGATTTTCTTGGTTAATAACGTACGTTGAGGGTCTTTGTTGTCAACTGTGTATGATTGGGTGTTGTAATTTTTAATATCGGAAGAAGGGTTTTGCCTTAAATAGGACGTTAACAGAAAAAGCGTCGCTTTTAGCCACAGTCCACGGTTTCGTTGAAGAATTTAATAATTATTTAAATAATTATTGTTCTACGTTTTGAAGTTAGAAGTTTTGGCCATCAACGATGCTGCAAGGAGAGGTGTTTGTCGGCGCCTACATAAGTAACTCAGTTTGAAGTTGAGTTTTTTTATTGGAACGTCCTTCTCTGCCCGAGGATACGGATACCTTTTATTTGGATATTCCAATTCCCGGACAAGTAATGTAAGTAGTTAAGTCATAATTTTAGTCCCTTTGTAACGATTGTTTGTGTTTTTGTACCATTTTCCTTTTGTGTGTTAAAATTACGTCGCACTTTTGTAATTTTCACATTAATTTCCGTGCGCTTCATTCACAACGACTTCATTTCTAATTGACCTGTGTTACTATTGCCCAAGGTCCATTTTATTTATTCAAAATTTTGCGGATCAGTTTAGAGTTTAAGGTATTTAGTTTGATCCACTATCTGTTAGAAGTTAACAGGTTAATTGAGAGCAGAGTCGAATCTCCTCCTCTGTACTGGGGAGAAGTTTTGTACCGTGATAATAAATGAAGGCTAGCTATGTTTTTGTTTTGGTGGTTTGTGTACGGTCTTTCTGGCCTAGGGATCAGTGCACACAGCAAAATGAACGCTAGCTTATTTTCTAAAATGACATTTTTCGGTTTTTTTGGCCATAGCGCTATTTGTGGAGCTACAAGAAACTATGAATGGGAAAATTCATCCGTATACAATTCTGCATAACTTTGCTATTTCATTTTACGAGATCCTCATAGTAAAAATGAAAAAAAACTCACCCTGTGTGTCGCCAAAAAAACACTGAAAACAAATTGTCTGATTTTGTGTATCGATCACAAAGTAACCAAACAGAAAGGTTACACAATTAAGTTCCTATGCGTTAACGCAATTACCGTTTTCTAGACGAAAATGGTGTACTCTACCATCTTAACCAAAAGGACAGCAAAGCAAGAACAACAACATTTCGTTTATGATCTGCATAGAGAAGATTTATTTTTGCGTACCATCGGTAAAATGATTGAATAAATGAAGACTTCGTTTACCTAATATGTGACAAAGACAGGAAGATGACAAATGTAATTCCAGTGCATTAAAGAAATGTATTTTTTCCGTTTCTTCGACGAAATGTGGGATTTTTTATCTTATAGATCCAGTTTTAACATTTTTTTGTGATTTCTTGACAAACCTGTGTGAAAATGATCATTTTACCTACAATTAACAAGAGCTGTTCGGAACAAATAAAAATGTTAGTAAAGAGATGCCTTTCTTTTAAAATGATAAATAAAAATATACAGCTACGACTTCTTGGAACACACTGTATGTAAGGTAATGTCAAAGATTAAAAGCTAGCCTGAGTGGCTCGAAACTCGACTGCGATACTAAGGGTTCCTGGCTCGAATCCGGGTTCGGGAATGGATACTGTGTAAATGGAGTGGGTTGGGTTGGTAGAGCAATCTAAAACCCCGCCTACCTAAAAATAAAATAAATTACGACTCTACTCCAACAACAACTACAACGTGAATTTAAACATATATTGAATCATTTGAAGATATTTGTGGAAACAGAAGAAGAGGAGTCCCCCTATGCTAAATCTCATACACTTTTTGTGAAAACAGAGTGTAATTTCATTTGGGGTGTAACAAAGTACGCGTTTTCCGCCCTAAAAGTTCAAGTTATTATAACCACATCGTCTACTTGTGAAATCGAGTGATATATTTTTTTTACGTTCGTTACAATTTTCGTAAATACACCACTGCAAAACAGCAACAAAAGCCAATGGTTTTCTCCACGATTGTAGAAATTTTGGTAATCAAAGTGAACAATTATTGCTTGATATTAAAAGCGTGGCTGTTAGTATAGTTATCTTCACTTGGGTGGTTTGCAATATTTGAAGCTTCAATGCTTCCCAGCTCGCTTCCCAGTTAAACGTCTAATGCCGGACTTCATGAATAAGCTTGTAAAAAAGCTGATTACTTTTATTATTAGGCAGGTTAGATTTCAATATTTATTTAATATAAAATTCAATTAGTTCTCCCTCGTAAGAATTCCTATCTCGATAAAGTGTTCCATATGGCCGTGACAGCCAAGCTCTACTAAGTCTATCTGGGTTGCACAAATCTCCAAGGAACCACGTAACTAATTACGGAGTGTTAGTGCCACTGAAAATAACCGGGTGCCATTTTGAAATTAATACGTGAATGTGAATCAGGATGTGAAATGAAAAATGTGTATTATTTCTATAAAACTCTACCACAAAAAAACGGGTCAGTAACATCTGTTATTATTTCGCTATTTCTTTTTCACGTATAGTGTAAGCTATAACGAGTGCCGTTTAATGTGAAATTTATTAGGTTGGTAATTTTCTTAACCTTAGAAATGAACACACCCCTTACAATATATTGCATTATAACTAGAGTTTATGAACGCCGTAAATATCCATTTAGATGTAACGTTTGTAACGATTTATTAACGTTTGCAGCTCGAAAATAGACGTTGTGGGTGACCTTCTGAGATATTGACTAGTCGCTTATTATAAATATAATTTATAATTCAGGGGGTGTTAGGGACTCACTATATTTTCCATCGATTTATCTTGTAAAAGGCCAAGATGTAAGAGTTTCTCTGGAGATCTGAAGCTTGAGTACCTACTAAATGGAATTCAGTACGACTTGACATAAATTTATGTAAATCTCTCGACTTGAAACGATCCGTCACTTGTGACTGACATTAAAATTTATAAATTACAAAATCAAATTTTCCAATTTGTTTGATTGTAAACGGCAGGGTAACTGTTTGCTTCTTTTCCTGTAGGTACAGTTGTACGAAAATTTAATTCATAACATAGGGGCATTCATTACTTAATAGATGTCAAGTGTGTCTTATTTGGCGCTAATATCAAATATAAAGGACAGACATCGTAATGAAATTCAAACTGGTACATCGATCTAATAGAAGAGTACAAAAGCGAGACTGTCGATAAAAATCTTCGTCTCATTTAAAATAAATGGGTAATTGTCAAAGTTATTTAATGTGTAAAATGCGTGTAATTGAACTGAGTAATACAGTACAAGGTTGGCGTTGTTGCGGATTCCTGTAAATAGATCTGAAAAATCTTGGAATTCATTTGTCTCTAGAATGGATTCCTTTTAAATTATATATACCAAGTGCCGACTTAAAGCAGAAGTAGACAGAAAATACCCATTCTGAAACAAGAAGTGATCTCGCCAACACAGAATGCTATTTATGCTCTTGCTGTCGGAGGAACACGGCGTTCTCTGTTCTTATTTGTTATTGTAATGACGAGCGATGCTATCTTTTGCTATCCGTTGTCGCGTCACCCCGTCTACACGTCATGTTTTTGAGAAACACGAACATAAATTGTCTTACAGTTCAATTTAATCGAACCTAAATAC
The DNA here is from genome assembly GCF_008802855.1 of Photinus pyralis. Classification (NCBI taxonomy): domain Eukaryota; kingdom Metazoa; phylum Arthropoda; class Insecta; order Coleoptera; family Lampyridae; genus Photinus; species Photinus pyralis. Next base: position 24,646,728 of record NW_022170819.1, on the reverse strand, counting down.
AATAACAAGAGGATTGCCAGATTTAAACAGAAAATATTCCGACGCTATATTGCATATAAATCTCGGATAAAATCTTGGAATAGTCGAGAATTTTCCTTGTCTAATTTACGTGATTAAATTCGCGTTCGGACTGCCGAAGTACCTTTCGTTCGTTTTATCAATTTTTGAGATATTTTATTTATTGCTGCATCCACATAATATGGCGACGTGTTAATGTTAGATGTAAAGAGCTTGTAAAGATTTATTACCTATAAATTTGTAGAAGATAAATGGATAGATGTAGCAGTGAGTACGTGTAATAAAAAAAGTGAACTCATGGTCCACATCTTCACAATGACCACGCAAACTACAAAACCAAAAAAATTGAATTGCATCGCCTTGCAAATTGCATTAGAATCCATGAGATAGTTCTTGGCCAAAGTAAGAGAAATAATTCGAAAACGATACTTTCTATCAAAGTGAGTGAAAATGATTTATTTCGTTCACTGGTCAAGAAATGCAACCGAAAGTAAAACAGACAGGCGCTTTTTGCTTTGGCGTAAGGTTTCCTGGATTCGTCCGCTTAGATATTAGTGTAATAATGTAATATAAACATAATGATAACTATAGCATATCTCTCATGTAATTCGCGGGACAAGAACGAAGTAAGTTTTCATGAATAAGACGCTGTTTTGTGGGGTACGGATGAATCTGGGGGAAAGTTTTGAAGGCATTATGGGTTGAGCAGCGAGAGATTGCGGGTAATTACCTAACTAAATTAACACGGTTTGTAACGATTTGGTCTTCAATTTCGAAAGAGATGGCCACCACGCGAGAAAGCTAGATAAAAAATGATCGCAAACCAAAATTGTTTGCTTTTCGGGTTAATTTACAAGAGTTTTTCCAAAGATTAAAGTTACAGTTAAAAAGTGTAAAGCATGTAAAAGGGAAATCTTCAATTAAATTTAAGAGACGCCGGAGAGTAATTACCATGATTGACAATCTGCGTCATACAAGGATTATTTATGCTAATAACGAATATCTCCCCCAGAAGGCTCGTGTTACGGTTTTTCCGCTCGCAAACTCTTTTTTCGCTCGCGAGCCCTATTTCCGCTCACGAGCGCTTTTTCTGCTCCTGAGCGTTTTTTTAATTCGTGAGGGCTTATAACCGCCCTCAAGCACTGAAGGATTAAGCGAAGTTTTTCCGCTCCCGAGCGCTTTTTCCGCTCTTGAGCGTTTTATCCCAGTTCTGGTGCTTATGTCTTCACATTTCCGTCCGCTGTGTGTTTTTGTTGGGAAAAAGAGCAAACTCGATGACCAAGAAATGATACATGTGTATTTTTGGTGACCAACATATTTTTTACTCAAAGGATGTCAAAATCGTTATTTATGCATCAATTTTCTTGGGAAACTCGATTGCTCAATACCCAAAAAGTGGACTCTGTATATTTTTGGTGTTTGGGCAAAAAATGTCCTCCTGGAAAGAAGGCGTCGTATCGACTTCGCGATATGAAAGCTTATGGGTTCCAGTTGTGCAACTAGCAAAAATGAATTCTGTCATCCATCACTTTATTGGCCAAAATCGATCTTTATCTATACGCCATCGCATCCACTTTAAAAATAGTCTATCCGTCGGCTTTTGTGAGTAGGTTGTGCTGGAAATTCCCACGTAGTGCTTTTGGTTTAATTGCTCTTGCAACACTTTGTAGCTCAGTGGTAGAGCGTTGGGCTACATAACCGAGAGGTCGATGTTCGAACCTGGGCTGCCGTAAGAATTTTTCATCTGTGATAGAGATGGGAATTTCCTTAGATCAGTTTCAAGCATTCTGCCGGCTACTCCGAATTAGGTTTTCCTGCAGTTTTCCAAATACGTAAGGTAAATACCGGAGTAGTATAGAACAACTTAAGACCTTCTGCAGGGGTACTTCTAAAAAGGGTCACTGTAATTGGACGAAAGCCTGTTGAGGGCCCAAAACAAGAGAGGGTAAATAAATAAATAATTTGGTAGCATAGGCAACGTTTAATTGATTTAATAAATAAAAATAACAAGCATATTTTCGAAAGCTTTTCAGCTTTTCATTTTACGCCTTAGAACACGTGCCCACTTTAGTTAATTTCGGCTTATGGCTGTTTGCACCGACAAATTTAAGTGGAGCTTAGCTTAAGCGTAGCTTAAAATCCATGGCAACGATTATTGAGACAATGCTTGCCATGGATTTTAAGATACGCTTAAGCTAAGCTCCACTTAAATTTGTCGGTGCAAACGGCCATTAGAGGTTTGGCGGAAAATAAGTGCACAAATAGGCGGATCGGGTTCCTAGGGATCCAGAACGTAGATTTCAGTCGTAAAAGTTGGAGGTATGTACCTCTCCATATCTGTACTACGTATTGCAGGTGGTCAAAAAGAAAAAAATAAAGTGATAATATATTGTAGCGAATATTCCGCACATCGAGGCGCCATAAAAGATTAGTTATCGCCGAAGAACGAAGGCGGATGGGACGCAATCGTTTATGGAAATATGACGTGTTTGTTCTAGAACATTCTGAAGCATCCTTGAACACTCCAGTACATTCCAGCAAGAATGTTGTTTGCTATATAAGCAAATCGAATTGTGGTTTGAGTTCAGTTCCAACTTCGATGCGCTTGTGTTCTGTTATGCCTTGTAAGTGATAAATAATAATTCCTGTTATAAAACACCACAATTAACGTAACTCATTTAATAATAGAAAACAAACTATTACATGCATCTTTCAACCTAAAACATTTTCTTAATTAATATCGCCACTTAAATTGGTTGGAGTTTTCTATCTCTTCTTTTGTTAATTTAAAAAAAAAGGTTTAATCATTGGTGGTGAGATGCTCTTTCTCTCCCGGACTTCTGGGTGTTTTACAATTCACTGCTTCGATAGAAAAAAAAAATAATGCAAAATGACAATACCAGTATATTTTCTTCAATGCTTTTTAAATCAAATTCTTGTTCTCTTCCCTAAACATACAACTAAATATTATTTCTACCTCGCTTAAGCTAAATAATCCAATACTCTAATACAAATAAGACCTATTTAATTCAACCATAAGAAACATGGAAAGGTTTTTTTTTCTTTTTATTCGCCCGAAATGAATGCCGAACTCGCGAGTACACAAATAAAAATTGTTAAGTACTTATCTCTTTTCCCGTCGCCCTCACATGTCGTCGTCGTCTGCCAATAGTTTACTCCTAGTGCGGCTTAGACTCCTGGGCATCGATTCCCGAAGTTAGTCGATATGATCCGTGATGTGACCGGCTGCCAA
>NW_022170819.1:24560300-24643357 GCF_008802855.1 Photinus pyralis | reverse complement strand
CCATTTGTTTGACTAAAATCAGCTGGGACGAAATACTGTGACCATTGTCCATTGTTAAGAGATTGAGACATTTAAGCCGCCAACTTTATGTATGTTAAATTCCTGGTCACTAGTGGCGTGCGTGGTGTATTCCAGTGTCGTATCAAACTTACGTTTTTTTAATACCCCATTGAAGAATCGAAAAGTACTTGGAGAGTTATTTATTTATTAACATAATATATCCTCAACTTTCACGATGCTGTTATAACAATTTTTCTCAAAATTTTGACCTAGATTTTGACCGTTTTTCGATTTTTTTTTCAGGGAAACTCGCCGGCGGTTAAGTTTTGAATTGAGGAATAAGCCGAGACCTCTTCTACTTTCACATAATTTTGTCCTTTATTGAAAAAGAAAATTTTGATGACCTTCACCAATGTCATATTTTTTTAAATCTCAAATGGCACCCGTCTAAACAAACTATAGCTCTAGATACCCGAAACTGATACCAAAAAAATATTCCATACGAAAATTTCCGAATACGTCGTACGTACGTACGTTCAAAAATACGTCGAAACGCCAATTTGTTGAAAAACGTTCTTTTTCAAATGTAAGACTACCATTTTTTATAAATAAAGAAAACATATATCGTTACCATGTTTATAAAAAAAATATTGGGTACATCAAAGGAGCTAAAGCAGATAAATTCAGCGACTTACGCCCAATCAGTCTACTGCCCGTACTGTCAAAAGTTTTCGAAAAGGTAGTGGACGGCCAACTACGTTGTTACTTGACCCAGAATAACATTCTCCCTGACAATCAATCAGGGTTTCGGCCTGGTTATAGCTGCACCACTGCACTACTAAATGTTACGGATGATTTACTGAAAGCTAAGGATGAGAACAAGATGTCCATATTGCTACTCTTGGATTTCAGTAGAGCATTCGATACAATTAATCACCAAACTGCAATTTCCATCTTACGTGCTACAGGTCTTTCTCCTAATGCTACCTCATTACTTCATAGCTACCTAACGGGCAGGTCACAGTGCGTTACTTTAATGGGTAAGTCATCTGGGTACAGGGAACTATCTAGGGGTGTGCCGCAAGGGTATATTCTTGGCCCCTTATTGTTCACTATATATACTTTGTTTTATACATCAGTTCCTAAGACGTGTCTAGTTCACATGTATGCAGACGACATGCAGTTGTACCACTCCTTTAAAAGTGAACATTTACACGAAGCGCTAAATCTGATTCAAAGTGACCTTAAGGCTATTGAAAGGGCTTCATTGGAGCACTCGCTGGTTCTCAATCCTCTAAAATCGGCAGTCATGTTGTTTGGTAACAAGCAGAAAGTCACCGACTTGAAACATTTGATAAAATTCAGAATTGGCGACAAAGCTGTTGCACTAAAGGAGGAAGCAAAGAATTTAGGAATAATGATAGACAATTCGTTTAGATACAACAAATTACTCACTAGCTACATCCAGAGAGCATATGCAAATTTAAAATGTATCTTTCCCCATAGGCACTACTTGCCCCAAACTTTAAAAGCTCAACTCTGTAACGCGCTGGTACTAAGCCACTTTAATTACTGTTCGCAAGTCTACGGTCCGTGCATCACTCAGGATATGTCTGCAAGAATACAGCGAGTACAAAACTCCTGTATTAGACTAGTATTTGGTCTTAGGAAGTTTGATCGAGTATCTTCCAAATTAAAAGAATTACGCTGGTTCAGCATGAGGGATAGGCGACTGCTTACTGCGGCGTGTCTGTATGTATCATAAAATTATCTGGAACAAATCTCCTCCATATTTATACCGCAAAATATCTTTTAGAACCGATGTTCACAACTTAAATTTACGGTTTAGAGGTGGGATTACTCCACCCTCTCATCACACCGAAATGTACAAGAGATCTTTTAGTTATAATATTTTTAAAGTATATTCCTCTGTTCCAGATTTGATTAAGCCCCTTTCTCCGCAGTATTTCAAAATTAAATTGCGTCAAATATTAGCCCATGACTCTGTACGTACGTTGTAGATTGTCATTCATATCTATCTTGTTTAACTTGTCTCTCGCCTCTTTGTCCGCTTTTCTTAGTATATTACTCAATCTCTTTTCATCTCACTCTCATTTAGTTACTCCTATGTGCATTTATTACTATTTCATATTTTCCTTTGTATTATATTACTCAGTTATAAGCATTACTTGATTATGTTAATTCTAATTGTATTCAGGGAGTCGGTGGAAGATCAGAACCTGCCTGTGCAGCAACTGAACCGATAACCCCTGTGGTTTCCATTTCTTTAATTTTGTGGAAATAAACACATTATTATTATGGTCGGTGTTTCTTGTGAGAACTCAGGTCTAGCCTGGTTAACTAATCGCACGGATTAAAATCAAGTAACGATTAGTGTCTGTGTCTGTGTCTGGTGAAGTTATGTAGGGTCATTAAAAAAAAAAATAAAAAATAAAAAAAAAATAAAAAAAAAAATAAAAAATAAAATAAAAAAATCACACACGTACATTGGACATCTAGGGATAATGTAATTCGTACTTACCAACATACCTATTGATGGGCACAATAGCCAACGCTATCAGGAAAGAGGAAAATAAAACAAAAAAATCATTATAATAATTCCTGTAATTTTATTAAATGGAGTTTATTGTGTAAGTGTTTCTTTGGCTTTGCGTTTGGGTTGAATACAAGTGGGTTGTGATAACGTGGTGTGCTTCTGTGAAGAAGGAGTTTTGTGTTTTTTAATTGTATTTATGGTGTTTCTTTGTTCCTGAAGTCGTATTTGTGAGGTTGCTTGGGTTTTTGGTGGAGATATTGCAGTATTTTGTGAGCCTGTGTTAAGGTTTTTGCGTTGCGGTTGAATACGAGTGGGTTGTGAAAATGTGGTGTGTTTCTGTGAAGAAGGAGTTATGTGTTTTTTAACTGTGCTAGGGCGTGTAATTTTATTGGGTGGACCTGTCTTTGTAGTGCATGTTGCGTTAGTTGTATTTATGGTGTTTCTTTGTTCTTGAGGTAGTATTTGAGAGGTTGCTTGGGTTTTTGCTGGAGATATTTTAGTATGTTGTGAGCCTGTAGTTCTGTTAAGGTTTTTGCGTTTCGGTTGAATACGAGTGGGTTGTGAAAATGTGGTGCGTTTCTGTGAAGAAGGAGTTTTGTGTTTTTTAAATGTGCTAGGGCGTGTAACTTTATTGGATGGACCTGTCTTTGTAGTGCATGTTGCGTTACTTGTATTTTTTTCTTTGTTCTTGAAGTTGTATTTCTGTTGTTGCATGGGTTATTGGTGGAGACATTACAGTATTTTGTGAGCCTGTGTTAAGGTTGTTGCGTTTGGGTTGAGTACGAGTGGGTTGTGTTTGTGATAACGTGGTGTGTTTCTGAGAAGAAAGAGTATTGTGTTTTTCAGCTGTGCTAGGTCGTGTGGGTGAGGGCGTCTTTGTAGTGCGTGTTGCGTTACTTGTATTTATTGCGTTTGTTTGTTCAGGAAGTTGTGTTTGTGTGGTTGGTTGAGTTAAGGGTGGAGATTTTACAGTATGTTGTGTGTCATGTTGTGAGTCTAAAGTGCTGTTTAGGCTTTTGCGTTTGGGTTGAATACTAATGGGTGGTGGTAATGTGGTTTGCTTCAGAGGTGAATCTCTGATTGTAGTATATGTTGTATCATTTGTTGTAGGTAGGTACTTGTTTGTTCGGTAAGTTGTATTTGTGTGTTTTGTTTGGGTTAGAGTTGGAGATATTACAGTATGTTGTGTACCGTGTTGTGAGCGAGTACTGTTGTTTACATGTATACGTTGTGGATCATTTGTGTATGTAGTATCTTGTGTTATGTTTAGAAATTTACGAACAATATGGCATGTGTTGATAATGACTGCTTTTTGTAAATGTTTGTATGTGTTTTTGTCTAAACCTAATAGTTGTAAATTGTGGTGTATTGTCTTTGGTATAACTCCAGTAGCACTAAGAATAATGGGAACTATAACAGTAGATTTCATTCTCCATTGCGTCTTAAGCTCGATAGCTCGATTATTATTATTATTATTATTATTATCCCTCTCTTGTTTTGATTGTTATATCAAGGAGTCGTCAAAAATACAAATTGCCTTTTGAATTACAGTTCGCAACGGACTTATTGAGCTCAAGAAGGGCGCTTTCTGCCAATCCGTAACAGATAACAACACAAACAAAAGGGGTAGTGAATAGCGCAGCACATAAAAAATTGCGTAAGCAATTCTAACGTCTGATACTGAGGCAAATCGGATAGTAAACCGTAATTAACATTCAATCAATAATTCAACATAAGTTATCTAATCAAAAGCAAAATTTTGACGCGACCACGGATTTTTCTTACAAACGATAATATAATTTATACAAAAGCACGAATGTGACATTAAATTCAAGAAAACTACTTTACGATGAACAAATAACCAAATTTCTATTCAATCGCAATGCACTCTAACCAATTCGGACTGTAGATCAGGTAGTATGAACGAATTCTTTGGGTAAAACAAATAACGTAACTAAAAATTGTAGATATCGGTAACTTCAAAATCTAATTTACAGCTAGTCTGAAGGATACAATGTAATCAAACCAACAAAAAGTTCTCGAAGTCATTAAAGTAATCGGGTCTCCGAAGGTATATTTTTCGTAGCCAAACAAGTAGCGTGAGTAAAATCAGATATATCGGAGCAATTTACGAGAACTTTAATCACCAAACGTTCCGTTATACTTGCGGTTACAATTCAGGAACAATAGGGTCCGTTAACTTGGCCCCCCCACTGAGAGATTTCATAGTCGTATTATTTTGAAATGAATGCGCTCGTTATGCGCTCATATGCGCCACCGATAATAACTTTTGCGCTATTATCGTTTTTTAGAAATCCGAAAAAACATTTGGGGGGGCCAAGTGAACGTAGCCCCCCCAGTACGTATTTTGTCCCTTATAACTAGGTCACCTGATACATTTGGTTATGCGCTCAATTGCGCCACTTGAATTAACGCTAGCGCCATTACGGTTAAGCCGTGACAAATTTTCAAAAAGTGGGGGAGCCAACTTAACGTTTTTAAAAGTTACTTTTTTTTAACATCTTTTCATACGAAATTGTACTCTCAGGTATGCGCTGAAATGCGCCGTAAAAAGATATCTTTGCGCCATTATTGTTTTTTGGTTATCCTTTGAAAACGTTAAGTTAGCCCCCCCACTTTTTAAAATTTTTTTATGGCTTAACCGTAATGGCGCTAGCTTTAATTCAAGTGGCGCAATTGAGCTCATAACCAGATGTATCAAGTGGCACAAATACCGGTAGCAAAATACGTTATGGGGGATTCCGTTCACTTGGCCCCCCCCCAAATATATTTAAGGATAACCAAAAAACAATAATGGCGCAAAGATATCTTTTTACGGCGCATTTCAGCGCATACCAGAGAGTACCACTTCGTATGAAAAGATCTTAAAAAAAGTAACTTTTACGTAACGTTAAGTTGGCCCCCCCACTTTTTGAAAATTTGTCACGGCTTAACCGTAATGGCGCTAGCTTTAATTCAAGTGGCGCAATTGAGCGCATAACCAAATGTATCAGGTGACCTAGTTACGAAGGACAAAATACGTACTGGGGGGGGGGGCTACGTTCACTTGGCCCCCCCACTTTTTGAAAATTTGTCACGGCTTAACCGTAATGGCGCTAGCTTTAATTCAAGTGGCGCAATTGAGCGCATAACCAAATGTATCAGGTGACCTAGTTACAAGGGACAAAATACGTACTGGGGGGGGCTACGTTCACTTGGCCCCCCCAAATGTTTTTTCGGATTTCTAAAAAACGATAATGGCGCAAGAGTTATTATCGGTGGCGCATATGAGCGCATAACGAGCGCATTCATTTCAAAATAATACGACTATGAAATCTCTCAGTGGGGGGGCCAAGTTAACGGACCCGGAACAATAATTTATTATCGAAGTGTAGGTAAACAAATTCTACGCCAGGAGGTCACCAGGTTGGTAGAATTTTTTAAGGCGGTAGAAACTCATCTATAGCGTGCTTGAATTGACAAGATGGCGGTGAAACTCCCAATAAATTTTTCTTGCAAAATATTGAGAAAATACAAAATTCTGCGTTTTCCACTCAGGAATAGATATAGGTATAGAAAGTAACAATCAGGTAGCTAATAATGAAAAAACAGTAAGCCAGAAATAAGAAACCTAACAAATTGATTATTTAAAGCCTAATGTTTGGTACATACTTAAAACAGCATTAGAACTTGTGAAATATATCCGCAAACAGCGTCAGCGAAGTGTCAAAAGCAAAATAACAACAGAAAAACTTCACCAAATTTACACAACCATACAAATCTTTACACAAAAACGTCGAATAACCAATATGGAGCGTACGTTCTTCTTACAAATAATGGTTGAATGCCGTTTTTTACAAAGAAGAGCGTGCGCCGTAAATAATAATAAAGAAACCTCTACATAACCTCGGGCGGCTGAACAAAGAACTACTGTAATATGAAATCTATAACACTTGGATGACTATTAGCGCAACAAGAATAATTGTTAACGGGCTGTAAAAATTTTGTTGCCCAACATGTAGAAAATTTATAATAATTAATGAACAAACAAACGATGTCAATTATAGTTGGGTGTGGCACCTACCTTAAGGTTTGACGATGTTGAAAAATGGGGCCCCAGTCTTGTCACAATTGCAATACTTCGCACACGATATGTTAGCGTCAATCTTGTATGCATACTTTGTTGTCAGACATTGTAGTGATTCGTTCTTGCGCACTGCACGCACACGGATATACGTCACGAATTTGGTACCATTACCCATAACCGAATCGTTTGACATTACAAAATAAAATTCATTTTGAATTTTTGAATTATTGAGAAAAAAAAATAGTTATTCTTGCATGAACAATGACCTCTAACGGCAAAACAATAACTAAGCAAAAAAACTCTACTAGGTACAAGAATAATTTACATTCAAACTAGCTAATTACAAAGGAAATATTTAGATAGCGTAAGACTTTCGAATTGTATACGAGAGTGAGAATCAAAAATGGAATTTAATTCAGGAATATCAATCGGTAACTGGATAACGTTACAAGTGATAAACGAGATCTCGATCATTTTCACGGGGAGAAGTTTTTCGGACGGGAATTATCAAAAAGTGACCACCTATTTCGTAATTTCGTTCGGCTTTAACCAAGGCTGAAGGTGCTGTTTTCGGGCACCGCAAAATCAAATACCTAATAGAAATCGTAAGTAGCGCCAAATTTTGATACAGCACAGTTTGGTATCAATGATTTTGTTCAAACGTAAATATTCCATCTCGTATTTGTATGAAACAGACAGATTACATATGTGTCTTTACTATGTACAAGATAGAACCTTGTAACGCCTTGAAATGGATTGGAAAATTTCCCAAACTCTTGTCTTCAACAGTTATTAATTGTGAATTTAAAAAAAAACACCAAAAAACCTTTAACGTTGAGTAAACGCAATCCATCGGAGAAATTAAACAGTCGTAACCGGTCAAGGACAAATTATTCTAGCGCGCCAATAGATTTTGATGGAACAAAGGACTATTTTTAAAATTCCGTAGAAAGGTGTTGCGCTGTGGATAAGATAAAAAGGAGGCCCCAGTAGTAAAAAAAGCATTAACAAAAGTTACGTGAAAAAAGTTGCTCCCTTTTGTGCATATATCAAGCGTTCAAAACCGTTGATACAGCCCGTTCATAACAAAGTCTCACAGCATTAGAGGTTAAAGTCCAAACAAAATTTAACCAAACCTTTGTCAGGTGAATTTGTAATTCATAAAAGCAAAGATATCCGTGGGAAATATTCATTTTCGAGTCCGTATCATCCTATCGCTTCACGATGTTTTTCAGGCACCGTTAATTTATTTATGTAAATTCAAAGGTCATTATTATCTTTAAGAAAGAAAAATCGTAAGTTGTAATTTTGGTTGACGTTCTCAAGTAAAATTCGCATTTTATGTTCTTAAAAATAGAAATCTTTTCGTAAATTTGAAGCCGTTTGTATTGCATGTATTTGAGTTTTCCATTTAAAGTTGTTTTCCAAGTAAATGAGTCCAATGTGAATAATACTATACTTTTTATATAAACAATTAAGGGTAATTTACAAAAAACCGTGGTTACGAAAATTGATATACCTATGTAATTAAAAAAAATCATAATGGAAGCTGTAAATAGAGAACCTGTAAAATAGATTTGTAAATTGAATCGACTTGATGATTGATTTTTTGGTCAATTATATCTAAACTATAATTTGCTGGAATTTCGAGTAAGTGAATATTGGTTTTCAAGGAAGGGACGGTCAACCTCTGAACACACAAACCCATTGCATAATGACGCGCAACCGTGGGGATTATAACAAAAGTTTCGTTGAAATCTACAACTATCACCCCTTAAATGTCGTCAAAAATGGCAACATTCATTCTTAATTTGAATGAAAATAATTACTTTGTAAGCGTATTCGTTTTCCTTAGTCATAAATTATGAAGGAATGCAAGTTTATTTCACTCTAAACTATTGGAAAACACCATGAGAATCCGCAGAGATATTTGAAAGTTCTTAAAAACCTTGAACTCTGGATTAAATGTTCGGTTGGAAGCCCCACAAGGTTTAATTTTGGGGCCCACATTATTTATAATAAACATGTCGCATCAGTTGACGATCACTTCATACGCCAATAGGAATTCCTCTCTCCTGACATACGTGAAAACTTCTTCAATAGTTAACGACCCCTTCGCTTTGGTTATTTATATTGTCAATAGCAAGGCATAGGTACTGGCCGCTTTGTAAGTGATGTGCAAGGTTTCGTTTTTACGGAAAGTGAATGCTTTGTATGTTGTTTGTATACATATAAAGTGCTGCCTGATACATATTTCCATACGTAAATGTGCACTAGACTTTTGTGTGTGTTGTATTTCAAACAGTACAAGTTCCAACCATCTAACACCTTTGATCAGAAAAAGAAAAAGTCTAGCTGGTAATATTTTTACACGTCACGTGCTTGTAAAATTCGTGAGGAAAAGTTGCGATTAGTTTCTATGGAAACGTGATGTTTCCTTTATGTATCTTATTTACATCATTGGTGCCTTTTTATGCTAAATACACCAACCGTAACAGAAACGTCCAGCGAAAACGTAGCGTGTGGTATTTACGTTGACTAGAACACGTCTAAAAAGTAGAAATTGCAAAAATTCAAATTTACTGCATCCATGCTAAGGGTTTTGCGAGTCTTGAAACTATAAGTAAATCTACGTGCTTAAGTGGGGGATGGTTCACATAATGCACCGATAAGTGAATGTCTCAGAAGTTTGCAATTACGTCGATAGACGAGTAAATATCGCAACCTCTCCCTTTTAGCGTAATTGCATTTTGTCATTAATGGGTTGAACGCCGCCGTTCGTTCTTAGCATAAAGCAATAATATTGTGCGAGATTTATATTGAAGAAAAATTCAAATGTTCGTGCTCGATACGATTTCGCATTTATATACATAAGCGAAACGCCATCCAGGAAGATATGCAATGTAGCGTAACCGGAAAGGGTGAAAGGAGAATGAACAGGAAATGGATAAAACGATTCTGTGCTCGTTCACCGGACTGGCATAGATTAGAGGGTGTTGTGCAGTAAATGTGCCGCGGTCAACCGTGCCTAATTTTAGGTACATACGAAAAAACCGGGCACGTGGTTACTTTTACACGACATATTTTATACCGCCAACAAAAAACCTTACACGTTTCTCGCCCAGAAAACCTCGCAACTTGCTTAAATCACATTTTTTACGGAAAATTAACCGTTTGCTTTTTTTCCACGGCCGCCCGCTTCCATATTTTCTGCAATTAGGCATGATTTTTTCTGCTGCTTTGTTTTCTGCCAATTAATGCAAATTTCGACGCCGTATCACTAAACCGAGCATAATTTGTCATATTCAGGAGCACGTCTCGAAGCCTTCTTCACTGTTCATCTAGGCTAAAACAAACCCTTATTGTGTCAGCTTTATCTTTCAGCGGGTGAAAGTGTTAGTAATAAATTAAAGAGATGTGATTAATGGGCTTTCAGCTGAAGGTTAACTTTAGATATTCAAACGTGAGCCGTTAAACGTATTACGGTCCCTTAACGTTTTACGAACATATCGGCGATTTTGTTCACGTTTATTAACCTATTAAAGCAACCTCAATCACTTCCACATAGCGGATGTGTCACTGTGCTTGGATGATTAATCTTTGAAGGAGTAGATGTAACTAATCTCTACGGAATGGTCATGCACCTTGGTCAAATTCCGTCTTATAACATGGCAAACAACGTTTATTCTGTGCCACGCAATTTAAAAAGTCGTCGGCGACATAGTATCGAATTTCCTATTCTAGTTTTGTTATGGACCAGACCCATACAAAAGGAATAAAACCTGACATATTCGCAATGTTATCGTAGATTCGGAAAATTTTACCGGAAAGATCATGAAACATAACGCTAAAGTAATTGAAGTGACGTAAAGCGCCAAAATTTATAATCGAAAAAAAAACTTCAGCGGAAATGAAGGGCGGCATATTCGTTATGGCAAGAATCTAATCTGGACGAAAGCGTAACGGAAAACTAAAAAAATAACTTCTCCTATCCGCTTAATTAACGTCTAGAATTAAAATAATCGCCAAACGCCGCTGTATTATTTGTGTTATATAAAATTTATATTTCAGATTCTAAACGACCTTATGTTCAGGAAGTTTAGGAGTGGAAATTTATTACAGCAACACATAACATAAATTTTACCCCGCTTTAATGTAATGGAAAAGGAGTATATATTTTACACAAACTAAATCGTTTGTTTTTATTCCCTAATATAAAAATAAAGTGGGATGGTCTTACATATACTACTAAATGCTTTGTGTTAGAGAGAATTGAAAAAAGAATCTTTTCGGCGTTGCGACGTCTTCAGATTCGGTTCGGCTCATACTATTTGTTCGTCCGTCGGTCATTGCGCACCCGTATGAGTTCTTATATTTTTTGCACCGAATTGCCTGTAACTGTTGCATCATGGCTAAATGATTTCGTATCATATAAAAGTGGAGTGGCACCACGTAAGCACTGCATTTCAGTGAATGGCAATGACGAATTGATGTAATATAAGATTCCCTTCAAAGTTAAAATCCGAATGGCTTATTATTTTCTCATCATTTATACGCTCAAAAGCTTGCACTTTCTAAAGCGATCCAGTCGCTTGGTGATTACTGTTTTACGATGAACGTGAGCTTTTTTATGATTATTTTCGTCGCAGATACGATCGAAAGTATGCTGGCTCAGCTCCAGACCAATTGCATTACTTGATCTCCGGATAATTTTCGATTTCGCTCCATCATAATTAATAGGCTCCCCTGTCCATTTCGTTATTACGCAGGTAAGGTGGAAATACGCACGCTCACAATGGAAAGGCACTTATCCGTCGTGAAAAGGGATGGTGATCTAAATTTGTCATCGTCTCAAAGCTGTATAGGTGTGCCGTGAATGTGCTTCGGGAGATAAATACTTGACGTACTATGAATACTTACCGCGACAATTTACTGTCACTCCGAGGGACTTTCTAATGCGGATTCGTAGGAAAATTGCGACACGGTGGAGCTCACACAGAATTAAACTTGCAGGTTTGCGTAATATTTTAGAGGGATCTAGCCGTCAATTTAAACGAGCGCGCGAAGGTAAGCCTAGTCACGCTTCCTCTCGAATTCCTCCCCCGTCTCGCCCTCACATTTTTATTTACCGTTCAATTCGTAGTAGTTACTTTCCTGTTGACTCTATGAATGGAAAGTACAACGTTTGCCGATAAGGTTCCGAATCCAGGCCTATCCGAATTGGACAAGGTGATATCCAACAGAGTTTGACAGAGGGTGTGTGTTGCGATACGTTTTAATTTTCAAATTTTCCGTAAATCGGATTAAAATAAGTTCTACCAAATCCTGTTTCGTCCATTCCAACTAGTTGCCTATCGATTTAGGAGCACAATAATTTTTCCACCTCGAATAATCTGCTCATATGTCGCGTATTCCATTTCGAATATATGAAAAATCGGGACGTTTTATTTAAAACGGATACAAACCGTGTATTATTAAGAGATTTACAGCACAATCGACGCTGAGAACAATGCATCGCGCCGCTTTTAATCATAGGTTGAGTGTTAATCCTCAAACTGATAGGGGGAAAAAAAGCCTAACGTTGGTAAATGAAACTTCGTGCCATCAATATATTCAATGGCACATGTCGACGTAATCCCGCCGTTATTAAATACAAGACGCGATTTTCGCTAAACACAACGGGTTGCAGGTAGGTGGGTATTTGCTTTTAATCTTCTCCCGGGCGATATTAAAATTATAGCAAACTCGGCGTCTAATGATATCTCGTTCTCGTAAACCTGTTGTGATTATGCAAATTTAATCCTAGCGAAAGATGTTCAACGTTGAACTTGTGTGATTTATGGTATCTTTACCGGCACAACTCCAATTGTGCTTAATCTCTCGAAATTTTTTCCCCTCGATGTTAACACTCGCGCATCATCCTCATAATCCCTTTCAAAATTTGAATAATGTAAGAAGACATTACTTGCCAGTAATCAACGAACTATCACGAATGCGGATACAGACAGGCAGGAAGTAACTGTCACCTTCTTCCTTCCTACCTAAAGTAAAGGATTAACAAAGACAAAACGTTTAGAGGGGTTCTAGCAGCATATCAAATGAAATCGTGTAATGATGGAAACGTCGCAAGTGCGAATGATGATGCGTTGTTGGAGAAGGGAAGTGCTCCTCGTCTTGCCCAAATCAATACAAATGTTTTATTTATCGTAAACGCTTTCTACAAAAAGTGTAAAAGAATGCGATTGTTGGAATTCGTAAATATTTTAAGGGTATTTTTATTTTTGAGCGAATTTTGACGTTAAAAGCTAAAAGGGTTTAATAGCTTCCGTGATAATTTATGTACCGAACTTTCTTTATCTTTAATGTGCTGTTAAATGCGCCATTCATTATTCTGAATACACATTAAGCGCTTTTTTCTGCAGTGCTTAGTTTAATCGCGCCAAAAATTAATTCCCATGTTTAAATGATATGCAATGTCGCAAAACACACCAGCAACACTTTTGACCAAGACTAAGTCTTTGTATTGGTACAGATTAGTCAAGGTAATATACTCGTAGGTAATATTTAGCCAAAGTAGACCCGTTGGAGATTTTGACAAGTTTTGGTCCAGATTTCGATGGAGCATTGACTATCACTGTAACGTTTTCTAAAATTTGTCCTTTCTAATATTTAACAAGTATAAATTGTGCACAAATCTTGTGCAGATAAAGCTCATTTTTTAAATCGAAATAGCTTAGTAAGTAATTGGGTTAGCGTTTTTAAAGTTTTGACATCCCAATAGATATATTTCTTCCGCCCCTTTAATCTTTCTTTGCGAGTATTTGTGTTTTGTATGCAGAATTTTATATTTTTGTGAGTTTCAATCTTTGGTTTTGAAATTGACTTGATTTAACCTTACTTAATGCAGACTCACATATTTGATACCGTTATCCTTTTGTTTGTAATCGTTACGTTTTTGGTGTAATACTTGCTTAATTTATGTTTATATTTTGATTACATGGTCTTGACCAGAAGTATCATTCATATAAATTTTGATCATTTTATTATACAGGGTGTCCCTAAAAGGTCTGTACAACGCGCTACCAGGGGTTCTTGGTATCAAAATAGGACGATTTAACCGAACTTACCTCTATCCAAAAGTGCCTCGGTAAGGCGCTATCTACCGCCAAAGATTAAAAAAAAAAATCGTTATTTTTATTTTATCGGAAAATGGTTTTGCCGATTAAAATGAAATTCGGGATGTGAATGTCTAATGTAAAAAGGGTCTTTGTGATATCATCGTTTTGATTGTAGTTGCTATGTAGGTGGTAAAATACTGACCATCCACATCTGAAGAGGTCTAAAACTTTTTAACTACTATTTTGACGGTTCTGAATTTTTAGACACTGATAGACAGTTTACTTGCAAGCATTTTTTGTCTCTTGATGAATATCGCTATCTGTGATGGTTTACGGAAAAAAAAAATTTTAGGCATGATGGATGGCATGCACCATACATGCGATGCCCGAGAAACTAAGGGGTCATGGGGGGGGGGGAGTAAAATTAAGACAATAACGGGAAAAGGTTAGAGATGACAGGATTTTGGTATGGAAGGTCTTGGTCTTGAATTATGTTTAGTCTTACCGGCGAAGACAAATCCCAATCTATTTAAGGGAGATCAGTTGGAAAATTAATCAAAATTCTATAATTCCAATTTTGTTTTTATATTCAAAGGGAGAGGGGGGGTTGATGTAATTAGTATTTTGTGTTCAGTTTAAGGGGAAAATGTGTAAACATCGTCAAAAATAATGACGGGACACCCTGTATATGGGGTTAGCTACAAATAAGTACAAAAATGGTGTATTGTGTTTGAATTAACCAGTGTCTATTTTTCTTTTTAGAATTGTATGTATTACGTATTATTTTCTTGTTTAAATGTTATTGCTTTTGTATTTAATTGTAAAACGTGAAATTGCGTGTTAAAATTTAGGAACATCTGGTCGTTTGCGATAGGAAGTTTTGTTATTGGATAAAATTTAATTAACGACGGGATTATTATGCAGATAGTACTATGTGCGCGTTTATTCGGCGTAAGTGGGGACGCGTTCGTTCGGAGCTGACTTTATCTAGTCTGATTGTGATTGGCGGTTGATTGAATAGATCTTGTGGTAGGAGATAATCTTATGGTGGAAGTGCCGTTCCTTTAAATACTGGAATCAACATCAAAACGAAGCTGCCGCTTTTGATGCTAGGTGTAGTAGGTGAAGTAGTAAAGTTGTTTCGCATTCAGAAACGCTTAGTACGAGTGAGAGTCAACAAAACTTAGTAAAGTTAAAAAACTTCTTTGATATCAGACTGGAACTTTCTTGGTTTTTTCGAAAGTTATCCAATACAAAAAAAACTTACTACGTACGGTAAAGAAAAGTGTAGAAAACACCTCGACCGTTTTTGTAAAGTGACTCGTGAAAGTAAAATACTCAAGTAAATGTCGTACTTGGGCTAATTTATTGTTGATAATACCTACGATGGCAACGTAGAATCCAAGCCTTTATTGCACTTCTGCTTGAATTTTGATAAATCCTAGCTATTCGAAAAGTAAATTTTGCGCTTAATTTGCTTAAGTGGTACATAACGTGAAAAAGCCCTAGATATAAAGAACAAAAGCTTCCCGTTTAACTTTGAGGGTAGGGATGTTACACCTGACGATGTATTTAGGAAATTGTGTGTTTGTAAATGTTGCGGTTCTTCTTGGAAAGCGACGATAATTGTTTGATAGTTCAGTAGGTACACTACCCGCGATAGTGTAATTTTGTAAATGCGCATAATGGAAGCGTGGTAATTTTACTGCGCGTTAAGCTCGAATTATGTAGCGCACTCTCGCATTAAACCATTAACCGGTGTTGATTTTTAAATATCGCAAAGCAGACTGGAGATTTTCATTTACATTGGTTATATTCTGCGATTGCAAATGTCTAATAATAAATCACCACGCGTTGAAATTAGTTTGTTGGCGACCGAAAGTAGAAATTCTTAGAAAATTGGACAACTTTTCAAATGTAATACACGGGACACGAATCCATGTAGAAATAAATTGTAATAGTGGTATCTCATTACGTAACACTTTGGAGGTTGCACCGGGAGTCAGTTAAACTTATCTAGTTCTGAGTATTAACAATTGATAAAAGATGCAGAAAGCTGAGAAAGCGAGAGAAAACCGTTGAGAGAGAAAGGTAATAAGTATGTGGAGTTGCTGGAGGCGGCGTGAGAGGAGAGTCAACTGGATTGGACCATGATTGATTACAACAATCATTTACTCCAGGACGCGCATTCAAAGATAGAAGAACTTGGTGATGAGATTTTCAAGGATTCAAGATGAATGAAGCCGAGGGGTATCGAAAAGAGTTCAGCTTTATTTCCGGTCAAGTACCAAGACCTTAAGATGATCGAGTACTTCTGTCGGAGGAACTAGTGGGAAGAAGTGTTATAAGTTACCTAGTTTTAGTGGAGATTTGGAGGACTAGCTTTGTTGCTGAGGACAATTCAGGATTGCATGAGGATTATGAAATCAGTACAATCTATAAGTTCAGCTATTTGAAGATGCCGATGGTGGTTGGAAGTGACCTATCAGCGATTGTAGTTAGTCATTTCAAAGTAGGAGAAGCTGGTTATCTACTGTTAACGAATTAAGGAGAAGGATCTTCTTTTCCAAGTCTATCTAAGAGAGTTGCTGAAGTTTTTAATCTCAAATGCAACAAGTGAGGACAAACAGGTCAATCTGTCCAAAATGTATGTTGAGCTGCAGTCTCATCTGAGATCCCTTCGGTCCCTAAATTTGGACAATGCAAATCCTACAACTGGGATCTACCCTTTAGTGGAATCTAGTCTTTCCAATGCAACTTTGCTGGTTTGGCAAAGGTATCCGGAGAATCAAATTACTGAAGATGTGCAAATTCAAATAAATTGGAGGTACTTATGAAGTTTTAAGAAACTGAAGCTCGTGCTGCACAGCAGATCTCTTTGGGAAGAACGGGATTTGTCAACACCAAGAAAGGAAATACATCTGCCCAAAAAGGTCATGGAATGGTCAGCACAAGAAGTTAAGTCGAATATACAGCAACTTGCAGTCTGTTCAACGGTAGTAATGAACCGTGTTTTTTTCTGTTCCAAAAGTAACCAGTCGACGGTTCAAGTCCCATATACATCCAAAAGCCCTTTTAAACATGCAGTGACTTTTTTGCTTATTCGGTCAGTGTGCCCTTCCCAGGTCATGATGACTCCCAAATATTTCACTGACCTGGAGACCAAGTTGACGTCCTGAAAGAGTGAGCCCATCAAGATCCGCTCGCCTTCTATTCGTAAATGGAACAACCTAGGTCTTTTCCGGGTTAACGAAAAGGCCATAGGTACTGTACCACCTATCCACCTGTTCAAGGGTCCCTGTATGAGGTCTTTCACGGTGGTAACATAAAAATTTTATTTAGAAACATCCTGTAGTATGTGTTATAAAATTCCTCCGTTAGATGTCTCTTCTCAATCTCCTACCTGTGCTTCTCGCTATCCATATAAAAGTGCGATTGTCAAGACTTCCATGCAGAATTCATTTGCCGCTTACCGACCAGAAACCAGAACTAGAAATGAATTCCTGTACCTCTTACCAACCAGAAACCAGAACCAGATTCTATATCAAGCATCCCCGAGTGGAAACCCAGAAGTACTTTTAATTTATTTGTGTTTCGTTTTGATTCACCGAGAGCTTTCCTTTGTATTGCCTTCGGTGGTAGATCGGACTTGAAGCTAAGTGTCATCATCTCCGTGCTTGCCGGCCGATTCAACTGACTTTGAGGAGGTCGCTTGAACTGGGTGGAAGTTTGCGCCAGATAAATTCTTGTCGACCTTATTCGGGGGCCATATCGAGGCAATATTCTTACCGTTTAAATAAACTAAGGTCTGTGTTATATCATGGGTTAACTCACCCGTTTCAGGGTCCAGTAAAACCTAAAATTTAAATTGAGGAGAAAGCTTCCTGTTCCCGTTCAGTATCAACACCACGTTCCGGTTCCGAAAATAAAACTACGAGAAAACACGTTTATTTTGACGCCATTTAATTTGACAGCGACAACCCGTGATGGGGTTTCCAGACCCAGCACCTGCTCAGTTTCGATTTTTTGAAACTTTTTATGTCATTTCTCTTACATTATTTTTGATTTGTGAGGAAAAATTCTATTACTAAAAACGCCTAAACGACAGTACACGACAAATTAGCATGTAAGAAAATCCAGCTTTTTTACTTTCTAATGTGGGAAAAAATACGTTATTATATTCGTTATGGCTGGCTGTCTGGCTGGCTGGCTGTCAGACTGAGATCTTAGCAATTACAATACCTAGACACTTCAAGTTTCTACTAAAAGTTTTCTGCTATAGTGTAGAGTGCAGACTCTAGTCGTGTTTGAGTTAGATTACTCGTGAGATCGATAATTTTCAACTTTTCTAATAAAATACTGCGATTAGCATATTACCAAAAATAGGTATGCATGATCCTGATTTACAACTAAACTTGTTTGTATTCGCTGGGAATGGCTTAATTAAAATATACGTGCAATGAACAAGCGTAGTTGATTAATAAATAGCTAATTTTATGATTATTGCCGAAACTCAAAACTAGCATATGATACATTCCATAAAATACCCGCGGGCGTTTAAAGTTGAAACGGAAGTCGATATTCAGGCTCCCCAAAATTAAAATTTTGATTTGATATTTTTATTTAATTACCGTCAGAGCGATTTGCAATAATAATCTGTGGTTTGATACACCAAAAAAAAAACAATAAAAGGGTGAAAATTCGTTGCGGTTATAATGAACGCCTATAAACGTTTAATGTACCACTAACCTAACACATATTTTACGGTTAAAACCTTTGTAATCTCGCACTCGGCTTTTATACAAATAGGACAAATATTTAAACAATTACAAATTGAGGTTTAAAGGCTACTTCTCATTTCCGCTGCACAAACGAAATGAAACAAAACATCCTGAAAATTTAATTAAGGAGTTTACACCTATTTATACACCCCATTTCCATTTCGTTTCTGCATTCATTTCACTCATTAGATTCATTCAATAGAAAATATGATTTTATTTAGTGCACTTCATGTTTCCTCAGATTGATTCTTTCCGAACAAAGTACTTATTATTTAAAGGAATTCGTTACGAACTAAACGAAAATGTACCACTAATGAATTCCATCCCCAACGTACATATTCTTTTTATGTATTTTCCCTATAAAGGCGCCATTAAAATAAAATCCGACGCAGATTAAACATTGGAGGAAGTGCTTCGTAAATGAACTTAATGAGAAATTTTTTACTATTGGAAGATTTACCACAAAAGGTTAATAACTCATTAGATGTAAATATTCGGACTGGAATTTCAATTCATTCTCTTTTAATTTCAATGGGAGCGCTCCCTCAAAAATTTCAATTTTTCAATTTGCTCTGCGACCTAAATTAGATTAGTGATTTTCATTAATATTTATGCTGCGTTGTCGAACCTTACAGTAATGTACATCTGCGGTGGCGTAAATTTACTTCATCTAAGTTGAAAACTAAAAGTTAGGACAGAGAGTAGTGAGATACCATCCTAAATTGGTAACAGTAAGTCTTGGGACTTTTATTTTTATACGAAGCTTTTTTTGTGAAGTATTAGAGTTCATACTAATAAACTCTCGTGCTTGGAATAATTCTGCATTTCGCTACAGTTAATTACGAAAATTCTTCTTGTAATCTGAAAATATGCTAACCTCTCCGGCACTTTTAACAAACAATGAGGATACCTTCTTCTGTTTTCAGTGCATGTTTCAACATTACTAACGAGATAATGAACTATTTAGGAAAGGCTATTCAAAAGACCGAGATAATCGTCTGCTCTGACCAAGTTCAATGGTAGTGTTCCTAGAGACTCCGAGACATTTTGGCGACCGTGACAGGACACCAGCGTAAGCTCAGGCGTCGGAAGAAGTCATCTAAAGAAGAAAGTTGCACCTGTCGGTTATGGAAACACCAACACCAAGTCGAGGAAATTTAAACAGGGCCGTAAAGCTTAATATAGGGCTCATTTAGAGCTAGTTAGGGCCCGCTGAATGTCTCAAATTTTGGGCTTCGCAATTTTACCAAAAAATCATTAGCGGGCTAGATTCAGGTTGAAGCTAACCCAACCACTCCAATATAATTTATATGTATAACATTATGGAATGTCGGATCTACTTCAATAGTTTAAAATAATTAAGAACTAATTAAACGCTCTTGTGTACAGTTAGTTTCAAATCGTAAAATTAATTTTTTATTTAAAAAAAAGCGTGTGGGCTTGCTTCAGCATGATGGTAGCCCCGCCACACACATAACTCAAAAAATAGTTGCGTAAACGAAGTCACCCTGCTACTCAAATTAAGGACTAATTAAGAGCTGCTGTTTTCCACAAATTTTGATTGCGAGTAACCTTATTTGACCCTAAGATTTGGACCTACCATAATTTATAATCAGTCATAATTACTGCGTTTTATTCCTTATCCAATCGGGATCAAAATCATGAGTATGCGCAGTTCCGTAAAGATAGCTACTCTTATCCAATCCTTTAGTATAGACTACACCATTGTTTATTCCGACTACTTTTATTTTGTTGAAAAGAAACAATATAATCGAAAGTCTAAAATCGGGTAAAAAAATTTCCTAAGACACCGCACATTTTATTCATCTGGTTTTATTTTAAAAAAATTTGCTCTCTGCCTGTTAGGACATTCTATAAAACAGCAATGAGATTTTTAATAACATCACAGCACTCAGAAGCTGCGAAAAGAATAATAAGATTGTTATCTGCAAGGTGTTCAACAGATCGAAGTTTAAAAAACGGTGCTCCTACGCAATGCCAAAGAACAAGAGATGCTTTAAATAAAAAAAACTGGACCCTAATGTAAAACACAGAAAATGAAGACGAAGATGATGAAGAAGATAAGAAAGAAGAAAGAAATGAAAGTTTATTGTACTCAAACCAAACAAAAAGTGCCTTTGAAGATAATGAAAGTGTTTTACTTGTGCATGGTTTGAAATCGTCCAAGATATTGAGAAAAATGTTAAATCAATAGGAAAAAAAAGAGAGAGAGGCGATCATGTTAGCGCTTACCGATTTCCAAAGTTTGCGGAAAAATTATTAAAGGACATGGGTTATTTTACATTATGGTTCTGTATTGATAGAAGCAGGTTTGGATACAGGAGAATTCCTGCATGTAGTGCTTCCGTCGAGAGTGAATTTAAAGACATCAAACAACTTCTATTCGAAGATGAGAAATCTCTTATGCGTCCTGATTATTTCATTGAATGCCACGTAAAGACATATCTCACTGGAAAAACACACCTTGTACCCTGAACGAAAAACCAAATCTGACCGTACAAAACGAAAAGAAAGGCTTATTGCAATTTGAGTTTTATAATAGAAGGCAAAAAGCAGTGCGTAGAGTTCTCGATGGGGAAAAAAGAATGTAATTTACGACTAGAAGAAATTTTTAATGAACTTTCGCAACGTTTTTCAAAATCAAATGATTGTAGAAGACATTCTTATATCCATAACTCAAATCCTAGTTTAAATAACTGCATTGATAAGGGGATAAACTTTGATTACGAGTCCAAAATTAATCATGATGAAGTTTTTGCTGTAATGAAAACAATTCGCGTGGATACAGTTCCCGGTCCAGATAAGATTTTGATGAGGGTTTTAAAATATGGAAGAACATCTAAAGTACTGGCTGAAATTGCATCTTTTATATCTAATAAGTACCGGTTTTGTTCCCGAGTGTTTTCATGAAGCAAGAACAGTTCTTATAGATAATGGTGGTGATCCTTTGAAAATCACAAACTGGCGACCAATAAGTATATGTTCTTTATTACGGAGAATCTTAGAAAGAATTCTTGACAAAAGATTGAAGAACTACGTTACTTTCAATACTAATCAAAGAGGTTTCGTCCGATCACCCGGGACACACATTAATACTTTGATTATTAATTCTGTTTTACAAACTGCCAAAAAACAAAAAAGAGATTGTTGCTAATTATATCTTGATATAGAGAAAGCCTGTGATAGTATTGGCCATAATCATTTACGAGGTACTCTCGAATCATTACTAATATCAATAAAATTACGCCAAGTTATTCTCAATTTACAAGAACATAATACCACACAGATTGAAACAATTAAAGGAAAAACTAAGAAGATTAAGTTAGAACGAGGAGTAAAGCAAGGTTCTCCACTGTCACCAACACTATACAATCTTTGTGTTGATCATATTTTCGATGAGTTAACCAAAGATTCCGTTTCAAATCAACTTGGTTTTAAAATTATTGATCAAGCTCCATCTACTAGGGCCTTAGGATTTGCTGATGACACAGTATTGGTTGGGAAATCAGAAGAATCCGCTATGATATTGTATGAAACAGCTATTCATCTATTTTGTGAAATTGGATTGAATTTAAATGTTGAGAAAACCAAAATTATAGATATTATCAAAGGCAAACTGTTTGAAGAAGAACGAGATTACCTTTAATCCACCAGAAATCATTAAAAAATTGGGAACAAATCTGGATACCGTTATTTCTCACTCTTTTCTTAAGGATATTCAAAAGTTAACAATTCTGAATTCCTATATTTGGCCCACTTTAACATAAAACTTCCAAACTGCTCCATTAATTATGTTGCACAATGAATTTCTTAATGACATTGACAAAATGGTTCGCTGTGCTTTAAAAGAAATTTTAGACCTTCATTCTGCTTTACCAAATGCAATGATATATACATCAAAAAATAAAAAAAGGTCTCCAATTATTTTACGCTGGTTGGGAAGTTTATTTAATTAATATATAATGTAATCGTTTACAACTTTCTAATGAAGAAATCATTATAAAAACAAGAAATTTGGAAGATGAAAAGAAATTATGTTTGATTAAGTTTAATTTAATGGATGATGTCTTCCTTAACAAGCCCGTAATAGTTATTTATGTATTAAGGGCATAATAGTGATGTTTATATTCTCGAGGGCGACGAGTTAAAAAGCTGGAGGGTCTATGGCCCGAGAGCTTTTTAGTCGCCCAAGAGTATAAACATCAGTTTATGCCCGTGGTACATACACAATTTTATGTTTTACAAATAATTTTCATCGTCAAAATAATTCATTATGTTTGATCGAGTATGCGTGGTTCGAATTTGTTAATGTGATTGAAACCATCCAAACGTCAAACGTAATTTTAAATAATTCAATTCATCGTGAATGAGCAAGAAGTTCCAGAAACTATACGAAATAAGGCCAATCTTGTGATTTAGTAGGTATTGACAATTAATAATTGACGTTTCTAATTTTCAATGGTCTGCAAATATTTGTTTTGTCATTAAGTATAAATGAGTTACTATGGTGATACTTAATGCCCTAGGGCATAAAGCGGTACTTTATGCCCGCGTATCACAGATATAAAATGTGCTATGATAGGTTAGTAAGACATAAAGTATATAAGATCCTTTTTACAAGATCGAGAATACATGAATTGGACTAAATTGACACATAAGGGTAGAGCTGTAATCCTTTTTAAGAACTACCCCCCAGCGAATAGTATTCTAGATCGCTTTGGACTTTCTTCTTCAGAAATTCCAAAAATTTTCCTCCTTTCCGCAGTTTTGCTGACAAATTCTTTCAATATGTCCGCTACTTTTACACTTTTTTTGTAATTTCTGCAAGCACATGCAGTAGAAGATGTGTTAGTCGCTTTAGAGTCATTTTTCTACCCATTCTTAGATCCTGTTCCAATGTGAAAGTCAGACAAACATTCAAAAATTCATATCTTGGGAAGGGTTGGTGTTGCCGGGCTGAAATAAGAAGCATAATAGTCTGGACATATAGCAACACGGACAGGGTAGAGTTAAAACGATCCTGGTTCCGATGTGTTGCTGGGATGGAAGTTAGCAATAACAAAATTCAAAATTCATATCTTGGGAGATGCTGTTGCTGACTTGCACTAAGAAGCAGAATGAAGTAGGATTATTTCAGCATAGGCAGGAAGCAGTATAATCAATCCTGCTTCCAAAGTGTTGCCAACTTCTCGGACCTGAGTCGAGTCTAACAGGGCCAACTGGCACTGGAAAGTGAGACAGAGACTTCCGATGTGTCAACAGTCCAGCAGGAAGCTCCAAAGTCATCCCTATAAAAATTTTGAGCTCCCAATAGAGTTCGGGGTAGTCCCCCAAGAGCTTTAAAAGTTTTAAATTTACGGAATTTTTTGGAAAATGCACACTTACATGCGGTAAGTTTTTATCATGTTTCCCTCAAGCTTCTTTCGAGTTGTTCTTATTTAAATCTTGTAATTTATCAACTGTCACTTTTCGTCGCGTGCGATATTATTCTTGCGAAAGTATTAATAATTTTAAAGCTGATTTGTTGAAAATTAATTGGGGCTTTCGAATTCATAATGATAACCAAAATTCAACCTCCATGGCAAATCATTTGATCCACAACTTCCAATTTTTAATGCGTTTTCCCTTTCGTCATAAAAAAGTTGTGAATGAAACTATCCCTGTGAATTAGTTCAATAACAAATTGAAAAATATGCGAAGTACACTTCATTGTATCAAAACAATCTGTGATGTAAACCGACACTACGACGCCTACCTATAGTTTTAAGAAACAGTACCGCAAAGCAATTGCATCAGAAAAAAGCAACACTTATGAGCTCTTTTTGAGTAAGTCCAATAACAAAATCAGAGATTCCTGGAAAGTAATTAATTTCGAACGGAATAAGCACAACTCCCAAAACAGGAAATCCAACTTCACTGCGGATAACTTTAACAATCATTTTGTAAACGTGGCCGAGGAAATAATTCGCCATTTAGGTAAAACGAACTTAATCGCTCCCCAACTATTACATCATCCATCAACTTTTACTGGTGCCTTTTTCTTATACCCTGTATCAAGGTGCGAAATCCTAGATGCTGTAAATTAATTAGGTGACTCATTCTGTACGGATTTTACGGAATTAACAGTAAATTAATTAAAAATACAATACATATATACATTAAGTATTTGGTACATCTATTTAATCGTTGTATTTCAGAAGGCAATTTTCCTGAGGCGTTTAAAGTGTCAGTTGTCAAGCCCCTCTTTAAGAAGGGAGACCCAAACAACTTACACAATTATAGACGAATTGCTATAGTCCCAATGTTTTCCAATCTTTTTGAAATTGTTTTAAATAAAAGATTATATAACTATCTAGAGCGTAATAAATTATTAAATCGTGGTCAGTATGGGTTTCGAAAAAATCACTCTACAACAGAAGCTGTTGACCAAATTATATCTGTAGTAGTAAAATCGTGGGAGAACGGGGAACATTCTTCATTAATACTCTGTGATTTGTCCAAAGCTTTTGACTGCGTTTCGTTTAATATTATGTTAGATAAGCTTCAATTATATGGGAATAGGGGACTAGCGGGATCATTAATGTCAACTTACCTTAATAATCGCAAGCAATGTGTTTTGATTGACGGTATATATTCTAAGTTAATTAATAATGTCCCTCAAGGGTCCATATTAGGGCCTTTACTTTTCATTATTATACATTAATGACTTTTCGAATATATACATCCTAATCACGCTGTTGCATATGCTGACGGTACTTCATTACTGATTTCGGACCAAAATATCGAAACTCTAGCCCTTAAAAGTCAACTTGTTTGTTTACTTTAATTTTGTGTACCTGTGTAGTAGTATTCTCTTTAGTTATTTTTACCTTTACTTGTTTATATTTTATCTCTGTTTTGTCTCTTTTTAACTAAAATTTTAAATTGTTTATTATCCTATATTATTCAGCCACATGGTTTGTTAAGCTTTTATTTATTTGAAATTTTAAACTGTTTTTATTATTCTTTTTATATTATGCATTGTACTAATTTAATATTTACTATATTTACTGACGTGTCAAAACCTATTTATGGTATGCGGACAAATAAAGGTTGATTGATTATTGTTAAGTTCTCCTTATGCTCCCCTCCACCTCCTTTAGGGGGGTGCTCTTGAAGTACCTCTAAATTCATGTTCTCCCAATCTTTGCTCAATTTCCACTTAAGTTTCATTTTAAGTTGCTCGAGTTTCCGGCAACTTGCATTCCCTAAACTCCTCAAGTTTCTATTAGATTCTTGTCAAGTTCCCCTCAAATTCCATTCATACTCTTAAGTTCATTCAGTTATAACGCATAAGATTAAAACTAATTCGAATCACAATTATTTTCAACATACCTATATGTATACCTGATATTGGAGTACGCTTCACTTAATCTTTTCTTTGAATGCAAATTTTACGGTATGGATCAGCTGCTCCACAGTTCTGGTTTGAGATCATCGTTAATAGTTTAAAGTGCGAATTCTAATGGTGGTCAGCTGGTAACTGGGCGTACGAAAATGCAATTAAGAAATGAGTAGGTAAATACATTACTCTAATGGAGTGTCCATTTATTCCTTATTTAATTTTCGCGGCGAGTCTTCGTTAGGTAGGTAGTGTAAAAGTTCATATCTAATTTCCATTTTAACCGAGGTTCTTTAAAAGCTTCTATTTTAAATTTGAAAAACAGTATACCCTCGGGAAAGTTTACTCTATGCTTTAATTACGTTTTCAGCGTTGGTTAATGCGTTCGGTGCAAAAAGCGGGTTAACGCCGAAGGTACTCATTAGAGTCGTATTAATCACCGGTGTCAGTTTGATGTCCGCGTTTGTCCCGTCTTAATATTGTAAAAGCTTTAATGGATATTAGGTATCAAATGGTTAACAGCTTCAAAGTGTCATGCGTAATTTGCATCGTCGTCACTCAGTGTTGAACAACTTTAAATTAATCGAGCGAAACTGGCTGATGAAAAAAGGAAGCGGGCGACAATGTGCTGAGGATGTACCGAAAGAGGAAGTCTATCACGTCAAGTTTCCTTTCTGCTATACCACCACTGACGCTTTTTCAATTTATGAAAAAGCATTCTTGGTTACACATGTCAAGTTGGAGATTCCCCCATTTTTTTCAAAGGATGGCCCAATCTCAATATGAATTTAAAAGGACCGCGTGGATGTGAAATTGCTTTGAAGGAAATATTTGCGTCAATAAGTCACAGGAAACGTACACAAAGCGACGCGTTTTCACTGCGTGAGGAGAGCTTAATTAAAATAATGTCACCGCGATTTTCTTTTTGTAATGCTCGCGGCTTGGAAAGTTTCAAAGGAAGGGTTCCGCCATGATCTCACTTAACGCAATTCAAAAAGAGAAAATATATTTAAATATTAATGGAAAATGGAGTGGAAAATGATGTTTGGGAAATGCTCTATTTACATATGCTGAAAGTTTTGTCTTGCTCGAAGATTGTTTAATATTTTCAGGAAACTCTTTTATTATAACTCGCATGCAAAATATAATTTCGGTGGCAGGTTTTGATGTTCTGTCAGGTAAAAGAAATTGGAAAATGAAATTTCGTTCTCATTTATTTTCTTATTATCTACGGCAATGGAACTACTACCGCTTATGCTATATTGCAGTAGGTAATATAAAGTTTAAGTTCTTGATTGTATATCATGGGGACAGTTCCATAACTTAGTGTTGCCAGGAGCATAATTCGAAATGTTCCATTAGCTTTTATATGACATGAACGTGAGTACATATATTGTGTGGTGCGACACAACATACAAGACAATATCACTCAAGATACTTTGGAACGATAGCTTGGGGAAATAGAAGCGATATTCAGTAATATGAGCATATTGACTTGATAATAAGGGTTGCGGTGAAAATAGCGCTTCAACTTCTGCCTTTCGTAAAATTTATTAATTCGTCGCAATTTTACAACCTACTTTACGTTCAATAAATGGAATTACTATAAAAACTCCATTAAAAATAAAGGAAGTACGACCGAGACCAAACATCAATTTACACTGACGTGCTTTCAAACTTTTTAGGTTATGAATTGTGACAGATTGTTATGACACAAACTTTATTACTTTACGACATGGGAAAATTTTGTTGATCTTTCTAAAATACTTTTACTTACAGGGGCTTCGCGGAAAATCTGCAACCGTTTTATTTAAAATTGCCATTCTTCTTCCATCAATTGTTTCTTTATCTGTAATTAATGAAAGCGTCATGACCTTAGAAAACATGACTCCATCTATTTTCGCCGATAGAGGGCGTGCAGGTGTTTCCTTAATTCTTTCCGCGCACGCGTTCATTGCACAAGAACAGTTTCGACCATTACTTCTAAAAAGAGCGTACACGTCATATTTTACTCCATTTGTTTGTCTACCTGTTAAGGCGATTTTTGTAGCGGCAGAGTTTGGTCAGGTTTTCCTCTTGTGATTTTCTTTCGATACTTTACTGATGACTTTTGCGGATATATTTTACAAGCTCTAAGGCCGTTTAAGGTACCAACAATTGTGCGTTACCTTTGACTACGAATAATTATTTTGAGGCTTCGTGCTTCTGACTTACTTCATTATTGTCTATCTGTTTATTGCTATCTACATCGATATAAACCGCCTCCATTAAAAAATTCCACCGCCATCTTTGCTGAAATTAATCACGTGATTATAACGATTTTAGGATACGATTTACCTGATTAGTGTCAGACGTTAGACATTGCTATGTCGCAATATATTTGTGCTGCGCCATTCACTACCCTTCTTGCTTGTTTGTTTGTTTGTGTTGTTATCTGTGAGAGATAATGTAGAACAGCGCCCTTTCTGAGCTCGAAAAGGTTGCGACCTGTGATTCCAAAGGTAACGTTTTTTTTATTTTCGAAGAAGGCTGGGTATATACTGGTTTTTGGGTACAACAGAATTGTACTACATTTGTTTGATAGCCATTTAACAATTATAGCTGAGTTGTTTTCTGTGGAAGCCTGTTTTAATAATTACTCTGATTATGAGGTTGTGACGAAGAAAACTAGAAGGAAATAAGAAACCCAGCACTACGGCTCCAGCTGCTCTCGGTGGTAGGGGTGGTTCGACGATCCTGAAAGAAATACCTATAAATGCTCCGAAAATTTAGGCGCCACTAATTTTTCGATCGTTCCAAGCCGTACAGGAAAAAAATTAGAAACCTGCTCCTGTTGGTCTGGAAATGCAGGGGTAAAACTAAAAAAAAGAAATAGAGAAAGATAGCGGGAAAGAAAAGGTATTTATTCTTCAAGGAAATCAAGAATTTAACACAGATATTGTAGGGCGAATGATGATGATTGATAATGGCACGGAATGATAACAGGGAAGAAAAACGGCAAAAAAAGAAAACGGTACGAGATCTCGTCTCACAGTAAAACAATAAAGACTAAATTACTTATTAAGATGTAGGGTGACTGAATTAATGTGATGGGTTTTTTTTCTAAATAAACTTAACTTTTTTTTAAGGTAAATAGATAACTTGAACTTAGCTGTTCTGGCTCCTGAAGTTGTCCAGCAGTTATTCGGCGGACTTGGCGGTGGTAGACCAGTGGCTAAATACGGAGTAGATTAACGATAGGGATGCGGGTAGAAGGGAACAAGGAAAAAGAAATTTTAGGGTATCGAAAGAAGATTGAAGACTGAAGACGACGACTGTAGATTGAAGACGGACGACTGAAGATTGAAGACGGACGACTGAAGATTGAAGACGGACGACTGAAGACTGGAGATGGACGAAGACGAAGATTTCTTAGTAGTAGATAGGTACGTATAACAAGTATAGACAAGAAATAACTAAAACTACAAGGCCCTAGAACAAAAACCCAACATTACGAGCTAAAACTATCACAAAAAGGCTACTTACGAGATGGTGTGGGCCTTAACGTAGAGACAATATATAGATATGTAGGCTCAATTAAATTGGTGGACGGTGAAATAAAGCTCGGATCCTAAGAGACAACGAAGAAATAAAAAAGGATACAGACAACAAAAATACTTACACAAGGGTTGAAATCCGGCGAGCAAGGGTAACATTAATATATTGGTTGTAGATAACTTCACAAACACAAATGCGCTTCCTCTTCCACTCTTAATCCCCAAAATAGGGTTTCCAAGGAAGAAATACCAATTCCTGGTAATGAGTGGAGACTATAGTACGAGGGTAGAAATCCCAAAATTGTCGGATGAAAGCGGCTGCAAAAATTCCGCACCTCACAAGCACACCATACAATTGACAATTTAGCAAAAACGGAAACGAAACGTAGAAGAATAAAAAAAAACGAACAGTAATACCAATAATTAAGGAACATAAAAAGCCAGCGGGAAAAGAAGAATAGATTTTTGAAAAGAGCGGGAAAGAATAGCGTGGTTTACAAGAACTGACAGTAGATGACACTGAAAGCGGACCAGAGGCGTAACATGGAATAAAATAGTACACATAAGCTTCGAAAATTAGAATAGTGAAAACAGTAAGGAAAGAAGAAGTGTTTAAAGCGTGAAAGGGTAAATACAATTGTAAGAAGAGAGCAAGAATCCAAAGAAGCGAAGAAATCGAAAGAAGAAATTTAATAAAATAGGCACGCCTATGTGATGAAAATCAAAACAAAATAAACAAATTCCTAACCTAAAAATCAAAATAACTAAAGCAAAACTTAACTAAAAATGGACCTGTAACAAGGTGATCCCCTTTTTGTTAGAAAATGGATTTAAATTTTAACATTAACATTTTTATTATTTTGAGATCATGTATTAAATCGCCCTATTGTTTGTTCTACCCCTGTCAATTACTTTATTTCTTTAGTTTATCAAGACCAGAACAAGAATCTCTTTGTCTGCCTTGTTTCCCCTTTAGGTAAGTATTCCCTCTCTTCTTTTTTAAATTTACTAAAGACTAAATGGCGCCTCTCCGGTTTACTATTACTACATTTCTTTTTCCTTCGTTCTTACAAAAATCCCGTTATTCACCCCGACCCACCTCTACTTTGTCTGAGGTTACCGTGTGCTTTTCTCAAGGTAATTTTGTTACGTTTGCTCAAAGTAAACGTAACACAAGTAAAGAAGATATTGAAGATGAAGAAAAGAAGGAATGAAGTCACCCTATAGCTTTAGGGAATTTGGAGACGGAACAAAAGCAAGCTGAAGAAGTTAAAATTTGTAAGAAGCGAGAAGAAATATTAGAAGAAAAATTCAAGGAGATTTTAGACCACAAGAATTACCTAAGTTGGAAACTTAAGAAGAAACAAAAAGAGGGAATTGCCATCTTGGAGCAAGAATATTTGTAGAAACGAAAGGAAGCAATGCTACAAGGCATGAACAAACAATTAGACCAAGAAGTGAAGAAGATAAACTGAAGTCGAAAGAAAAAAAGAAGATGAATTGGTATTGAAGTAGAATTAGCACCGTATTTTAGGTTAGGAGGAGGAGAATTTAACCAAAACAAACGAAGAAAGTGAGGAAATTAGAAGTACTCCAGGAAGCAAACAAACAAAAGCTAGTGAACAAGAAGAACAAACAAGCGATAACGACAGGAAGAATGAAAATTAGTAATGAAAACAAGAAAAGTTTAAAGAAAAGAATTATTTGACGAAGAACTAGTTGAAGAGATAATATGGAGGGAATATTGAAGATTATTAATGAAGTTAAGTATAGTCAAGAAGTGAAGTTTATTTTTTTGCTGAAGTGAAGTGAAGTAAGATGAAGTGAAGTATGTTTTTTATTTCTCTTTTTGAATAGGTTTAGGGTTTTTAGGTTGGATAAGCAAGCTTTGTAAGTGATTTGTGGGCGTGAAATTGTTAACCAAGTGTTAGTTAATAGCAAAGAAAGTTAATTGTGAATATCTTACCAATTGTTTAACCATAAAAGTGCCGAACAAGTCCGTAAACCAAACGTTACGCGCTTTCGGAAATCGTGTAAAAATTTCCATTTGAAACAAAGTGAAAGTAAAACAAAGGGTTGTTTCGCTTTAAACAATTCTAAACAAAATTAATCAGATCGAAATAAAAAAATGAACCAAAGCCAACGATAATTAAGTTCGTTCGTTTTTCGAATTCACGATCTGCAGCTACCGTCGGATTACTGTACTATACAGACTGGCCGGATAAGTATCAACCAATGATTCTGGGCATAGAGAGTGTAAGAATAGAAATTACCGCGGTTACTTCAGGATAGTAAACTTCGGTGAAAATCAAGCAGCTGTACCTATTTGTTGGGGAAACCGCAAGGCTTGGTGATTTCAAGAAAACTGTGAAGTGTTATAGATGTCATGATTTCGGACGTATCAACTGGAATTGTCCTAAAAAGAAGCTCGGTTGTTTTGTGCTATATCGGCGTTGGAGTGCCCAATTATTATTATTTATCACTTACTATTTTTAACATAACACGAGTGGAAACTTAATATTTCACTTACACCTCGATGTTAAGACTAACTTGCTACGCACAATTTAGTTCACTTATACAGTAAATGGAAAAGTTCTAGATCGTTCTTGTACATTCTCGAGAAATCCGAATGTCTCCGAAGTTGGATTATTGCATTTCTCAGAAAGAATGCGTCAGATCCGCTCTCGTTTCTTCATGGCGCCTCGATGTCTATCATGATTTCTAGAATATTCGTTACAATATAATAACTAAAAAAACAGTGAACATTTCTGCTTCATCGTGGAAAGTAAACATTTCCAAACAACATGATAAAGTAGAACAACAATACATCACACCGAGATAAAAACGTATCGCTTCTACATCGACATTACATAGATGATTATAAATTACGGTTTTAGGTCGTAGCGCGCGTTATTGGCCAATGGGGCTTAACCCAACCTCGATACAACCCTTTATTAAAGCCCTCTTATTAAAATAAATTCCAAA
This sequence comes from Photinus pyralis, assembly GCF_008802855.1. Lineage (NCBI taxonomy): Eukaryota > Metazoa > Arthropoda > Insecta > Coleoptera > Lampyridae > Photinus > Photinus pyralis. Next base: position 24,610,891 of record NW_022170819.1, on the reverse strand, counting down.
CCTCAATATTTTTTACTAATTTGTAACGCGAAAATTAACTTCCGACGAAAAATATGGTACGGTACAACAAAAAATAAACTGATCCGACAGACAAGAGAGATGAATGGTAAAAGCCGATGATTGATGTGGTATGTGATATAGTGAGTGAACTACCAGATCTCTTTATGACTGGGGATTTTAGAGAGTAGAGGGATGCTAGTGGCTCGTGATGTTAGAGTAGCTTTGATGAGACAAAGCAGTGTCTAAAAGCCTTTAAGCCGAATGAAGATGGGGTTTTAGTAACCGGCATTTAACGCCGAGCGTCTACTATGATTGATCGCAAATTAAAATTTCCTCGGTACGCCGCGCCGACGACGAAACATCCCCTACGTCTAAACGTTAAAAAGGTGATCTTGAAATTCAATTAGGCGATCGCGAAGGGTCTAAACTTCCTTAACTCACATTCGGGGACCTCGTCATTATTCCTAATTACATAAAGCAGCAGGCAGTTGCTTTCACACGTAACCACAACAAGAAGCGGGACGTTATCTCATGGCAGTTAAATCCTACGGAATTTCCATAATTTCGGTGAATAGAGGTTCGAGATTCGAGCTAACTTAATTATTAAAATAACAAGGATAGTCCTAAATACAATTCTACAAACAGTACACTTTGCATTTCAAATTAGAACTTTCTCAAAGTTTTATTTTCGCTATATTAATTAAGTTTGTAATGTTAATGAAGAAAATAATTTGGAAACCATTTTAGAGTGCTTCCTCTGCCCTACAGTTGAAGCTCTTTCGCTTTACCTGAAGCCCATCAAAGTTAAATTGTATTGTATCAACATGAAAATTTCTCAGCAACCTTCAATTACTGAGAGATGAGTGATCATTAGCTACTGTCTGTACAAATACGGTACAAAAATCGGTCGTGTACACAAAAAGTCAATCACTAATATCAACCGAAAGAGGGAACAGCATGTTGGAGCGAATAAATTAAGAAAAAGTCCAAATTGGGATAGATTTCTTTTACAATAGTTTTTTACTGTGCCACCAGAAGTCGTTCCTATCCCTCCTTTAATTCGGTATTGCATACAATTGTTTTCCCTTCAGTGAAGATTCTGCCTTCGTGTTGGTTACATCGGTACGCCATTACTTTTCTACTGACTTTCGTATACCTGCATAAGGGATTATTGGGTTTTGGCTGTGGCCATATATCTTTGGAGTGGTTTATCTTTCTTTTTTATGTCTATGGCTGTGCTCCATTGAAACGCTTTTCTCTTAAGTTCTCATCGTTTTCACTTTTGGATTACCTACCTTTTAAGTTGTATCTACCTGGATATTACGTGAATGAAATCGCATTTTTGCCTGGACCCACCGTTTTAGCGAGGTTGATATTGGCGAAAGTTACGCGATAGATGAATTTCTACATTACCGGCTTGGAAAATTTTACTTTATTCCACCTACATTAATCCTGGAGACGTATTGTTCCTGAATTGTAACCGCAAGTATAACGAAACTTTTGGAGATTATTGTTCTTGTAAATTGCTCCAATATATTTGATCTTACTTAGGCTACTTGTGTCGTTACCGAAGATTTGACCTTACCGCATACCACCACCACCATGATTAAAGATGGTCGTTTGGCCATTTTTGGGCGTTTGGGCATAAAAGGTAGGTAGGGGTTAATCCAAAGAAGGTTTTGAGGGAATTGGAGTTTTGGCTGTGATAGAATACGAGTTCAATTTGTTTTCTTGTTGCCCCGAGAACGTAAAGCGTAGGGAGAATTTAATAAAGTTGAGTTTTGGGGCCTTCCGTGTTGGTCCACATTTAGAATTCAAGAGAAGGAATCCATGTTTTTTCTAGAAAATCGCGAATTCATTGAGTCCGGGACGATTAACGGGCGCGAGAACCATAACAAAAAGTTTGTTAGTTGCGGCTAAAGGGAAAACCCGTAGTACACTCGTCTAAACTCTGAAGTTTCGTCTAAAGGATCAAGAAAATCAAATTTTAATCGTGAAAATACATAATTTTATAGTGGCACTTTTCCCGTTTGAAAATTGCACTTTCTCGGGGCAATGAGAAAATCAGCGATCGTTTTAATTTGGACTACACTATTAGCTGCTCACGTTGAAAATTATTTTTTTGACAGTAGACAATAAAAAACACAGCCCTTCAATACCCGCCAAAATTTCATCAGGAGCCTAGATCCAGAAGAAAATTAAAAAGACCAACTCCACCCTCTACGAACTCAGAGGGATGTAGTTTGTATTATCTGTACAGGAGAAGGTACCGTAACTTTTCATTTTTATAGTTTTGTACAAACGTACAATTTGGTTCCTTTGAAGAGGTTGCAGTAATAAGTAAATTATTGAGTGACATTAATAATTAAAGGGATTTTCTTTGAGAATCTTAAAAAAGGGTACCAATCTGTGACTAATCAAAGGTGTATCTTTGCAAAAAAGTCACGTGTATTTTTTAATTTGCATGGAAATTGGAGTAGTTTCAATCGGACGCATATGCGTGTCATCTGACTCTGGGTGCCTCTTTTATTTCAACTTTACTGATTGGCTTATGTGGAACGAATCTGTAAATGATTAGCTTTGTGTTTACTCGAGCCTAAATTACGATCTAGATAAGAGTTCTCATGCCTAATTTTCCTATTCATACCCAGGACGTTGGGCATTAGGAAAACGCAACATTTAGGTCAATTTTTGCTAAATTAAATTCGAGTTAGGGGAAGTTTGTCTTTTAGCGTAAAATTTTCTTTTGGTGCCCAGACATTTTTTACAGAAATAGAAAATTTGCACTGTTAGAAGATTTAGCATTTTTGGCGCATAGGTCTGCGGAAAAAGTTTGAAGGGCGTGTTTTACTCATTTTTGAATTAGGATTTTCTTACTGGAATAATTACAGGGGTAGGGTTTAATAGAAAATGATTTTAGTAAAGAAGAACAAAAAATTTAATAGGAGAGATGTCTACAATCAGGAAGGAATGAATGAAACAATAAGAAAAAGGAATGTACAAATGGATTTTCAGTGTAAGAAATTAATGGATGCGCCATGTGATGCGCAGAGTAAAGAATTGATTGCGGGTATCAAGGAAATGAGAACGGAGATAGTTTAGGAGATGGAAAACGAATGACTGAAACCAAAGAGGACATACGAAACGTACACACACGAAACTAAACACTTCAGTCGGAAATTCAGCAACGGAACCAAGTCGAAGAAATTCAGAAGATCAGAAACAGCAAGAAGAAGTTGACGATCTTAAGCACCAAGAGGTCCAAAGGCATCACGAAGAAGAAGTTGTGTGTGGGTTACCAACTGATTATGCGCGTTTATTTTGTATCGTAAGTTCGTGAATCGTGATATAGCGAAGGGTTATATAACCCTCTCCGTCTTATATACTGTTTTGAATTTGCCCCGAGAGACCATGGATAAGGTTAGATAAGAAGTCAAAATTCATAATTCCAACGGATTTATTCAATTCAATTATTTATTAACCCTAGCCTTTCGGCTTCGGGGACTCTTAGGTATTGTAGATAGCATAATATACAGGGTGACAATTTGAAAACTTACCACCCCCCATATCTTAGTAAATAAACGAGATATTCAAAAAAATCAAAATCCGTTTCGGTAATTCGGAGGGGGAATCACAATGACATTGTTGGTGACGCACCCCCTCACACCCCCTGCGCCCTAGCCACCCCAACTTTTAAATCTTAAATAGTGACTCCCCATGTGTGATACGTCATTGGAAAGCTCTGAAAAAATGCTTTCCAACCATACCAAATAGCATTACATTTAGGTTAGTAATTATCGTGCAAATCAAAAAATAAACATGGAAAATCGTATTTAACTTGAACTTCCAAAGCCGACTCGACAGCAACTCATTTTTGATCGCCAGTTATAATCTATTCTCAAACTCTTGTCGAACCTTTCCAATGTTGGTTTTGCAATATTTCGACATTCTTGAATTATTCTCTGTCTTAGTTCGTCTATGTTCGCCGGTTGCGTTTTAAATACGACAGATTTCAAATGTATCATATTAAGTTTATTTTTTGATTTGCACGATAATTACTAACCTAAATGTAATGCTATTTGGTATGGTTGGAAAGCATTTTTTCAGAGCTTTCCAACGACGTATCACACATGGGGGGTTACTATTTAAGATTTAAAAGTTGGGGTGGCTGGGGCGCAGGGGGTTGGAGGGGGTGCGTCGCCAACTATGTCATTGTGATTCCCACTCCGAATTAGCGAAACGGATTTTGATTTTTTTAAATATCTCGTTTATTTACTAAGATATGGGGGGTGGTAAGTTTTCAAATTGTCACCCTGTATATGATAATAATAAGTAAGTTTCGATATAAACTTAAACTTTCTATTGCATTTTAATCCAACAACCTCAGCAATAGCTAAATAATGTTTATTCTTATTCCTCCCTTTTCGCTTCCTCTCTTCTCTGCAACGTCCTTCTCATCCAGTCGATTCCTCTTCCATCTTCCTGCAATATTTCCTTTACTGTTTTGCTCGTCTTGGTTTTGCTGCATCTGTAGGTATATCACGTGTTCTATCGTCTTTGTCTCTTCCTTACATAGTCTGCACTTTTCTTCCTTCCATCTTTCCCGGGTCCTGTTTTCATTTCTGCCTCTAAATCTTGCAATGGTTTTTATCTTTTTGTTGTTTTTCTGTAGATATTCTGGCAAGTGTAATGTTTTTATTTCTTTGTCCGTGGTATTGTAGGTGCTGTTTTCTATTCGATTCATTTGGTATTGCAATTGGTTGTCTTTGTCTCTCTATTCATAATCATTGGTATATTTACTCCTTTTCTCCTTAATCTTTCCGCCTCATCTTCTACATACCCATTCCTTTGGAAATATCTTCTTCTTCTGTCCATTTTACTTTTTTGGTCTTCTTTTTCTCCTTGAAAACTTCTTTTAGTAACCCCTTTTCTTCTCTTTCTATCCTTTTTTCGTATTTAACAGCTCTATATCCTGCTTCTATCCTCATCTTATCTTGTTTGGTTTCCTCCAGAAGTATGTAAGTTGGGGTATCTCTTGCCAATCCTAGGATCTATTTTAGGTATTTGTTTTGTGTCTGCTCAATATCCTCTATCTCCTTCCACCCCCATATTTCTGCCCTGTACATGACTGTGCTTTTGATCAGGTAGTCGAACATCATTTTCTTGATTATAGTTATTTTTGAATTTTGTTTCTGATATGCTCCATATCTGCGGTATTAATCCATTTGCTTTTTTTGTTTATTTGTCTTATGTAAGCACTTGGTCCTCCGTTTTTCATACCCAAGATATTTAAATTCTGAAACTTCTTCTATTTCGCTTCCTTCGATTTTCCACGATGTCTCGTCCTTATTCTTCTTTCTTCCTTTTTTAAAAACTATTATTTTTGATTTTTCTGTGTTTATTATGAATTTCACCTTGCATACCTTTCTAACTGTGTGATCATTTCCTTCATTTCTTATTGCTTTGTTGCAAGGAGCACAATGTCATACGCGTATGTTAATGACCATATCTTTTGTCCTCCAATTTTTATTCCTCCTGCTTGCCATTTTCTTAATGCTTCTTCCAGGTCTGCCACATAAATGTTGAAAAGGGTTGTACTTAGTGGGCATCTTTCCCTGACTCGATTTTCCGTCCAACAATAGTCTGTGTGTTTTTTGTTATTGGCTTTAACTTTACTCTTTGTTTCTCTATAGATTTCTTTAATCTTTTCTATTGTGCTTGCTGTTGATATTTTTCTTTTCCAAGCTCTTATACAATTCGTTCCTATCTAGATTATCAAATGCTGCTTTTAGATCTATAAATAGAGCGTAGACTTTACCTCCTTTCTTTTCCAGTTCTTGTTGTACTACGTGATTTATTATTAATATGTTGTCTATCGTCCCCATTGTTTAGTATTTTAGCGTAAAGTTTGTATATTGAGTTTAGGTGCGTGATTCCCGTATAGTTTTTGATGTCATCTTTGTTTCCTTTTTTTGTATAGGTATTGGGCATATTTCTCCTTCTTTTCAACTTTTCGGAAATTCTCCTCCTTTCCATACCCTGTTAATAATTTTTCTGATTTGGTGTTTCACGTTTTCCGGCGCATCATCGTATCATCTCATTTGTTATTCGGTCTGGTCCAGGAGCTTTCTTTTTTTCATCTTTGCTATTTATGCTTCCATTTCTTCTTCCCTTGTTTCTTCATCCTCCTTTTCACTTCTTCTTTTTGTTTTTTCCCCTCTGAAGCTTATCTGTCCGGTTAAACTTTGTATAAAATAGTTTTTCCCTTTTTCTTCTCCAATGTCGTTCGGTATCCCTTCTTTATTTTTCCTCCTTCTGTTTATAAATTTTTATATATTTAATTTTTCTTTTTGTAATTCTTCTTTTTTGCGTTTGCATGTATCCTTATATTCTCTCTTCTTTGTTCTGTACCCTTCGCCTGTGTCGTTTCCTGTTTTCCATTCCATTAGGGCTTTTTTTGTAATTTGTTTTTTCTCTTTACATTCTGTGTCCCACCACTTGCTTCTTCCTGGTGTCCAGTTGTTTATTTTTGATGTTTTTTCTGTCACCGCTTTTTTGATTTTTTCTAGTGCAGCATCACATTCAGTTTCTTTGAATTCCAACGGTTTTATGTAATTCTTGATTTTGTTGAGGCAATTTAAGGGGGGAAAATGTTGTGTAAACTACACCCTGCGGACGTTATGTTTGTTTTAGCACCTGTATGTGCATTTCAATTATTTGTAACGTCAAAAGTTGGTTTTAAATTGGGATTAAGCACAATAAATTGTGATTGTGTCATTGGAATTCTAGGTCAATTTTGTTTTGTATCAGAATTATTATATAGTTGTTAATTTTGTTTAAATAATCATCCCTGTGTTTTACTTATTTGTTGATTTTTATTACGTGTTAAAAGACTCATTTAAATAATAATTACGTAGGATTGGTGAAAGTTTATCTCCGGTCGAAGATAAGAAGTTTTGTCATCGCGGCGTAAGCTAATTAGTTTACCTACCTAAGGAATGCCACCCATACAATACGATACGAACTGAAACATGAAATGCCTACATGTATATTATGCAAACGAGTGCACCTGAAGACACTATGCGCTTTCTACTGAGTTACGAACGCGCTTTTGAATGTATTTTACAGGGATGTTACCATTATCTATCAAAATGAAAAATCAATTTCTGGCAAGGCTTCGATTACATCTAAGTTTAATCTGTACCCATTGCACGATTTGAAAGCAACGCAAAAACTTTGAAATCAACCTGGCACGATGAATAAAGGCAATGGCCCATGCAGATTTATGAGCGATGCCTCTAATTTGCTCTAAGCTATACGTTTTGCAACTACGTCGAAGGAGTACGTGACCGATATCAATTTGAGCTTTTATTGGAGGCGTCAAGAATATTCCGGCTTTCGTGGAAAAGAGAAACGTAAGCGGGATAGTGTTCGATGTTTTTATCAGGTAAACGGATTAATTTTACAGGGGACTTTATTGCCCGGGTATTAGCCGGATTGGACGTATCAAATTAATGGGCAGTTAAGGTGGCCCCACACCGTCGTACATCCCGGAGTATGTTTCGAGATTAAAGGATTTCGGTGCGACCGGTCTTGTCCAAGTTGAGATGACGATTGAGATAGCTGGAAATGTCACCGACAAAAATCATATCCGTTGCCTCGAGAGTGAAATCACGAAATGTGGTTAGTGGAGAAGCACGTGACTTTATTATCTCGAGGTAAGACGTTCTATAGTAATGAAGGTAACATTTGTTGAGCTAATATTCAGGAGTGGTTTAGCTAAGCTGTAGACATGAATATAGCGGTTAAACACTTTACATGTTCAATGACATCGCGGCGAAGCTTCGGGCGGCCTCATAGCGCAAAATGTAACATGAATATAACATGAGTCTCACGTTGGGTAAGAGGCAGTTACCGTTTATTCCCCCTAAAACCGGGAGATTCCGTCCCGATTCGCAAATGTTTCCAACTATGGGGGACGCTTCGCACCAGCTAACTCGACAATGCACCTTTAATTTTTTACTGTTATAGCATTTAGCCACTACGTGAAAACGAAACGAGTTTACCGATGAAAGTCCATAAATGCAATAACCTTTATGTAAAGGCACCTTTGCATAACGTAGTTATGAAAGGAGGGTAATTAAAATTACGTCGGAAACTTTAAATTAACGTTGTGGATGAAGCATTGGGAAAATAGGAGGGGGGAGTCGGGAGTGGCGTGGAGAGAGTATTTAAGAAATTTCTTAATTAAGTTGAATCCCCATGCAATATTCATATCGGTCATTCTTTATACGGGTCGGTTTTCCGCCTGCTTCTTTTGTGCGAGATGTTTTACAGATTGTGGAAATGTGAAAAGGGTCAAACTAATTCCAGTCGAGCAGAAGGTAGATTTCCTTGTTTGTAATCATGATAACATTAAGGTTTGATTGAGTATCGCGCATTTCGGAACCCAACTAACGAAAAAGGGCGAACGCCGACTGATTTTGCCTTTTTGGTGTAATGCAGTGTATTATTGAACGTAGTTTCCCGGTTTCTCACAAAGCGGATTTATTTTTTTGCATATTGCCGAGCTTGTTAGCTTCTTCGTAAGAAAATCGATATCATTAACTTCATTAACATCATTAACATAGAAATATCCAGAACAGTCAGATTAACAGCAAGAAAGCACGCACCTTCGTAGTTTAACATCTTTCTCTGAGCAGTCCTCCACTTTAAGACAGGTCCGTGAAGTTGGCAATGCCCATTTCACCAAACTTAAAATTGTTGTAACCATATTTTTGTGCTAATTTTGTGCTATTTATTGCTGATAAACAAAAATTTTGTGCTTTTGAATTTACCGAGTTATTCGAAAAAACAGATGGATACGGCCAACTTCACTAAGCGATACCCATGTAATAATTTCGAAAAACTTATACTAATTAATTTTGTGCTAGTTTTGTGCTATTTATTGCCGATAAACAAAAATTTTGTGCTTTTGTTTACCGAGTTATTCGAAAAAACAGATAGGTACGGCCAACTTTACTTAGCGTTACCCAAGTAATGATTTGGTTATTTATTGGCGATTATTACATAATGTTCTGCTATAATCTTGGTTACAATACTGAGTGAGCAACTATTACTTGTATAATCAAGAAAGTACGAACGACTAGCCGCATGCTGCCATAACCAACGATTTGTTTTGGTTTGTGGTACCACATTATTTAGTAGTAGAGTAGTTACATCTTCTTTAAAAAAAGATGTTTGGTTCCAAAAAAGTGGTGATAGCGGATACAGATTCTATGCGACGACAGAAAAAAATCACAAAGAAACTGTAGTAAACGTTCAGGTGACAGCATATCCTAATCGAAAGTGTTTGTTGACAAGCTCTTACAGATTAGATCTTTTATATGTGTACTACATCGTCATAGCTGTTTTTTCAACAACTTTACTATTCAACACTACGTCGATGTCATTATTAACGTCACGTCTTTATGTAGCACGCATATCGGAAAGGGTTCAAGTTAGGAATTTGGTACAATGCTACAGGCCGTGTGCCGTTGAAGATTTTTCGTAATCCCATTGAAAATTTTTAATAGAGCTGGAAAAACGAGGAAACTATTACGAAATATCATATTCGTATATAAAATATTTATTCATAGGAAATAATTTCTCTTATAGATGATACCACAATTTATTAACTAAATTATAGTTGTGACTGTTCATTGTTGTGAATGTCAATCAATTTAAGATATAGAAAATGTTTCTAAAAGAAAATAATATTTAATTAAAAACTACCTACTTAGTAAATGCCAACAATTAATTCCCATTCAAAGACAAAATTAAAATATCGGGACAAAGGGGATTGAATGATAACTAAAATTACATTAGACTGCATAAATGTGGTTCAAATGGAATATTATCTAATATAATTTTTACTCGAATTTTTATTTTATAACTTTGTACCCAAGTTCTTACATGAACAGTGATTCATTTTAATTTTTAAATTTTAGAACGGAATGCGCTGTGTAGATTTAAACATAATTTATTCTAGAGATTAGAGATTTCTTACACAACCTCTTTTGTACGATGGTTCAGAAGGGCCACCGCCCAACTTTTTTTCATGAAAATCTTGCACTTCGTGATTTAATCTCGCACTGCATGATTTTATCTCGCACTGCATGATTCTCGTACTGCATGATTTTATCTCGCACTGCGTGATTTCATGCAGTACGAGAATCATGCAGTGCACGATAAAATCATGCAGTGCGAGATAAATTCATGCAGTGCGAGATAAATTCATGCAGTGCGAAATAAATCCATGCAGTGCGAGATAAAATCATGCAGTACGAGAATCATGCAGTGCGAGATAAAATCATGCAGTGCGAGATTAAATCACGAAGTGCAAGATTTTCATGAAAAAAAGTTGGGCGGTGGCCCTTCTGAACCATCGTACAAAAGAGCTTGTGTAAGAAATCTCTAATCTCTAGAATACATTATGTTTAAATCTACACAGCACATTCCGTTCCAAAATTTAAAAATTAAAATGAATCACTGTTCATGTAAGAACTTGGGTACAAAGTTATAAAATAAAAATTCGAGTAAAAAATATATTAGGTAATATTTCATTTGAACCACATTTATGCAGTCTAATGTAATTTTAGTTATCATTCAATCCCCTTTGTCCCGATATTTTAATTTTGTCTTTAAATGGGAATTAATTGTTGGCATTTACTAAGTAGGTAGTTTTTAATTAAATATTATTTTCTTTTAGAAACATTTTCTATATCTTAAATTGATTGACATTCACAACAATGAACAGTCACAACTATAATTTAGTTAATAAATTGTGGTATCATCTATAAGAGAAATTATTTCCTATGAATAAATATTTTATATACGAATATGATATTTCGTAATAGTTTCCTCGTTTTTCCAGCTCTATTAAAAATTTTCAATGGGATTACGAAAAATCTTCAACGGCACACGGCCTGTAGCATTGCACCAAATTCCTAACTTGAACCCTTTCCGATATGTGTGCTACATAAAGACGTGACGTTAATAATGACATCGACGTAGTGTTGAATAGACATCGACGTAGTGTTGAATAGTAAAGTTGTTGAAAAAACAGCTATGACGATGTAGTACACATATAAAAGATCTAATCTGTATGAGCTTGTCAACAAACACTTTCGATTAGGATATGCTGTCACCTGAACGTTTACTACAGTTTCTTTGTGCATTTTTTTCTGTCGTCGCATAGAATCTGTATCCGTATCACCACTTTTTTGGAACCAAAAATCTTTTTTTAAAGAAGATGTAACTACTCTACTACTAAATAATGTGGTACCACAAACCAAAACAAATCGTTGGTTATGGCAGCATGCGGCTAGTCGTTCGTACTTTCTTGATTATACAAGTAATAGTTGCTCACTCAGTATTATAACCAAGATTATAGCAGAACATTATGTAATAATCGCCAATAAATAACCAAATCATTACTTGGGTAACGCTAAGTAAAGTTGGCCGTACCTATCTGTTTTTTCGAATAACTCGGTAAACAAAAGCACAAAATTTTTGTTTATCGGCAATAAATAGCACAAAATTAATTAGTATAAGTTTTTCGAAATTATTACATGGGTATCGCTTAGTGAAGTTGGCCGTACCCATCTGTTTTTTCGAATAACTCGGTAAATTCAAAAGCACAAAATTTTTGTTTATCAGCAATAAATAGCACAAAATTAGCACAAAATTAATTAGTATAAGTTTTTCGAAATTGTTACATGGGTATGGCTTAGTGAAGTTGGCCGTACCCATCTGTTTTTTCGAATAACTCGGTAAATTCCAAAGCACAAAATTTTTGTTTATCGGCAATAAATAGCACAAAATTAGCACAAAATTAATTAGTATAAGTTTTTCGAAATTATTACATGGGTATCGCTTAGTGAAGTTGGCCGTACCCATCTGTTTTTTCGAATAACTCGGTAAATTCCAAAGCACAAAATTTTTGTTTATCGGCAATAAATAGCACAAAATTAGCACAAAAATATGGTTACAACAATTTTAAGTTTGGTGAAATGGGCATTGCCAACTTCACGGACCTCTTTAAGACGTTGTCTGGTTGAAATTATATGTTTAAACGATCTCCTTGTCCCGTATTCGGGGAGAAACCTGAAAATTCCTACACACTTCAACCAGAATCATGACAAAATTAATGGATGGAAGGTTTCCGAACTTCGTGTTCAACCTGAGGAAAAATCCCTTGATACGACAGGTGTGAAGAGTGCTTTTCAAAAGCCACCTAAGCTGCGAAGATTGAGGAAGGGATCGGGCCCCCGGAGTAATACTTTGAATTGGAAAATCTCTAACAAATTTCTAAAAAAATGGAAGAGAAATATGGAGGGATGGAAGAAGAAATTACCAGAAGAAAAAGGTTCTAAAGGTTCTAGAGACATTTTGCAGTTTTTGAAGCGAACGCACTTCTCGGGTTGCGTTGAGCAAGCAGAAAGCCTCCATCTACCAGTCCTGCTAACAAATCTGACTACGGTCTTAGTGGCTGTAGATGCCCACCAAACAGGGTCCGTTGGATGATTGTAAATCATAAATCAGCCGGAGGAGATGGAATTGACCGAGACATTAACGCCCATTAGGTACCTGGTTTTTAGTCCTAAGGTGGGCAAGAGGTACAGGAACCAACCCAAGAGCTATCAGTCCATTGTCCTTCATACTTAAAACGACGGAGAGAGTAATAAGATAACGCATAAGGGAAGAGTTCCTTATGAAAAAATTGGAAACTTCACTGAACCATGGCGGCCAACAAGGTTGCCACGGTCTTAATGGGCTATCTAAGTCTTATGGGGAGGAAATAGGGCCTAAATCGCCGCCTCTCCTTCTGGCTATCACCACTGTAACTCGTAAGTGATACATCTTGTCGTGGTGGTGGGGCTCAGTAACCACTATTTTCAGTGGTAACTGATGCCAACAACAAATTTACTATACGACACTATAAGTAGGCTTATCCTGAACTACTTTACGGTGGTATGGTTCAATGGTTGCCCAAAACGGAAGCAAAAGTAGCCCAGACTCAGTTAAACAGGCTGCAATAAATAACCTGTCTGAGTATTACCATAGAGTAAATAGTCATGCTCTAACAACCCTGTACAGTAGCGCTCAGCTCTAATTTATCTCCCAAATTGGGACTAATGACGATAATTTACTCCCGTTAGCCGCAATTTCAATACAAAGAAGTGCACTTTAATGTAATTAAGAAGCTTTGATTTGACGTCAAGTGGTGAATGACCATTTATCCAATCTTAGTTGGAAATTGCGACCCAAGATTTCTTTTCGTCGAATTCCCAGCATGTTAAGCATAACAACGCAATTATTTCCTTCTTCATAACATACAAATATAAAAGTGAAAGGAAACGTCGATAATTTTCTTGGAGAACAGACAAAGCTGGAACAAATAAATAACTGGCGCATAGGCGGCGTATTCGTGTCTTTAATAACCTACTTAATTTTGAAGTTGGAGAAAGCACAGCAGCTAACAACCCTAAATCAATATCTGTTGACTGAAGTGTATTTCGATTAGTTTGAAAATAAAAGAATGGCCTCCAAATATCGCTGTCGTTTGGCAAAAGTGAGGTGTATCAGGGTAAAGTGTCTTATTTAAATTATATGTTTTATGTAACACATTATTCAACGTTACTAATGGATACTAGTGAATGTCTTTAAAAATCGCGTGGATTGGGTTCATATAAACCTGAAACCGATATTTATCTTAAGATCAAAAGAGCTAATTCTTAAATTTTTGTTTAATAAAATGTGTTTTGCTTTTGATGTTATATTGTCAGCTTGTCTTACCGTTACCCGAATACCACATAGCATAATTTACCTGAAACAAATAAAGCGACATTAGTCAAAGTCAACGATTACAACAAAATGCAATAATTGCTAGAAGACGCGTTATAGATAGATAAACTTTATTCATATTTACGGTAAGGTGTTCAATAATCTTGCACAGTAAACAATAATTTATTATTACAATACAGATGTGCACACAAAAAAATTTTAAATATTACAATACAGGAGTACACATACAAACAATTTAAAATATGTAGGTAGTTATTTAAAAGAATCAAAAAATTGTAGAGACTTTGGGACCTTGGTGTAGAGAGGCTCGTAATTTTGTGGAGTGTTTAGGAAAACATATTGCCAGTATTACTGGAGAACCTCGAGCTACTAGTTATTTAAGACAAAAAATCAGTATTGCTATACAACGTGGCAATGCGGCAAGTGTAATGGGGACGCTTCCAACTGCGATCTCCATGGAAGAAATTTATTATTTGTTATGAATGTTTGATCTTTAATAATTTTTAACTTTGTAATTAAAACAGAAAAATCAGTTTAATTGTATAAGGTCGCGATTTTTAATTCTTTGAAATGAGACCGGCATGACTCCCGTGGACCCATTCCAACCAGAATGCGGATGGCTCTTTTCTGCAGCTTAAAGATACTGCTTATAAGCTTTGAGTTTCCCCAAAATAGTATACCGAATCGTAAATGAGATTCAAAGTATGCAAAATATACACTCCTTAATGTATCATAGTAATATAAGCGTCTTAGATGACGAAGAGAGATTCAGTTTCAAAAAAATTAAAATTTTCAAACTGCGTAACATCTTTCCCGAATACAATGATGTTGGTTTTATCGACATTTAATTGCAATTGATTATTTGAGAACCAACGATGTGTAGAGGGTCTAGGTAAATTCCTCGAATGCAATTGCTCGAAAGCCAATTGCTCGAGATCAATTGCTCGAAAGTAAGTTGCTCGAATGAAATTTTGCTCGAATTGTAAGTTGCTCGATCAGCAATTCCTCGAATATCTTTTACTCGAAAGATAAAGTTGTGAGATAGCCTTAACTCGAATCATTGATTTGTAAATATAAGAAAACCACAAACAACCAAGTAATGCTTATATTGCTAAATATAGGAATGTGATACAGTTAGGAAGGTACATATTATGAAAAACAAAAATTACATGTTGTCAATATGATATATTATGTGCTATTCCACGAACATAATCATATATATTTATGTCAGGTGCATAACTATTTACTAGTGTTAAAAGTCTTTGTGCACAATCACGGTATACCTTACGACTGATGGTAGGTGGTTGCCCGCTGATATGTTGCTCTATTCGTAATTCGTTTATACTCTGCTCCCTCTTTAATGCCGAAATAAATTTCCAGATGTTTGGGTGGTCTGCACACAGTTGCATTTGGAAAGCTCGATGCCATCCCTCCACTGCGTTGTTTGTTTTTGGAAGTCCATGTTGTACGGCATCGAAACAATTCCACATGTTGATCGCGAAATGGGGCGGGCGCCGTCCACGTCGTTGAGGGCGACCGATCCACGTGTCTTCGAAATAATCAACAATAACTTGCAGTTCAGGAGAAAAAATGTTTTGCTCGCAAATGTCTTCAAAAGCAGGAATTACATCTTGAGGTGGAACGAATGCCAAGGCTGGAAGCAGTTTTAATGTCAACGCAACTTCTGGATTTCTCTCGTACTCCCGTTTTAAGCCATTTTCCTGAATGTGTCGGAAAATACTTTGACAGAGGTGAAAGAAGCATCCACGATGTATGGTTTGCGGGAACTCAATTCTTATGGCATTTATCATTGCTACTTCGAAATCTGTCATGATGGTCTGTGGTTGTGCATCATCAGCTGGAAGTAGGTTTTTTATTTCTCGAAGAAGATTTAAGTAGGTTTGCTCTGTCTTATTTGGTAGAAGAGCATATATTAAAGGGATAGCTACATGGTCTTTTATCCCGTGGATGGTATAGAGCTGTAGAAAAAGCGGTGGAACTACTTTGAATGTGCCGTCGGCATACCAATGCTGGGACATCGCCAGAAGGTTGATGTTACGTGCGGTTGAAAAAATCAGAATTCTGTCATTTACTGGCCCTGAATCGTGCAGGAGAAAAAGTTCGCCGTTTGTGGTAATTGTAAACTCTTCTGGGAAAATGATCTCCTCCCGATGTCTTGGTATGGCCGGTGCAACGTTTTCTCTCACTCTGACGTTCCTAATGGTCCGCTTAATATTGTTGACTGTTGGTAATTTAGCTGCAACTGCATTTCCCAAACCAGCAGAAGCTTGGGACACAATGAACTGAGGTGTATCTCTTGTGTTTTCTGCGTCTTCCTTTATTTTCTGCATGACCTTATTGGCTTCCAGCTGCGCTGCGTCGGCATTGTGGTTGTGGTCGTTATTGCTTGACGACACAAAGTTATTCACCGTAATCACACGAGCTTTGCACTTCATTTTCTTGGAGTGCTCGCACTTCCAATAAATTTTGGTATCAACTTGTTTATCCTTGATAAACAAAAAACTTTCGAAAAACAACTTGGATTTCCCTTTCTCACTGGACACGAACTCTAACGCCATGTTCACTTGTGAGCTTTCAAATTTTGAACTAACAAACGTTTTTGGGTTACTAGGCTATTTATAGGGAATTTCTCCTTCCAAATTTCATTGTAAGCATTCTGATGTTAATCACCTATTAGGAATAACCATCATTTCTAATAACAACCATCTCATTAACCTAAGGATAATTACGGAGCAATTATTATACACTCTAATGAAAACCCTAATGCAGATTAACATAATGAAATCATTCGTGAGAAGATGAATAATCATTAATTACATTAAACTGATCATGACTTGCTTTCTCCAAGAAAACCTTATTATGGTGCATACCTCATATTACATATATTGAATGACTTTCACCAATATGGACACTTGTTTTTTTAATTTTTAAAACCCAAGAACCCAAATCAACAATATATGTTCTCACTTTTTATGTTCAGGTTATTTTCATTATCATGACCACACTACTGAACGGATGTGAAGTACATCTCTTTAGGTATAAGCATAGTATAGGCAAAACGTATGGAAGACCTTTCACTTGATCACGCATGCATAAATTTAAGTTAATTGCGAACTTAATTCGAGCAAACCGTTTTCGAGCAATTGCCGTTCGAGGAATTTGTAATTCGAGAAAATTGACTTTCGAGCAATTGATTTTCGAGCAAATGATTTCGAGCAATTGATTTCGAGCAATTGCATTCGAGGAACTTGTCGGCACCGGCTTGAGATAGTACTTGTATCAGATTATTTGAAAGTTGTGACTGTGATGTGTCAGTGACAACAAAGCTAGTGTCGTCGGCATACATAGATACCCCGCAAACTGATTCAAGTGATCCAACATTAAATGGCAAATCATTAAGGAAAATGACAAAAAGTAAAGGTCCCAAGACGGAGCCTTGAGGCCCCCACTTGATACAACCCGTCGGTCGGATTCAATCGAAGTGTTGCTACCGTTTACGGTATGTGAAACTGTCCAAACTGCTCTTTGTTAATTAGATATGATTTTATTAACTGTAAAGCTATTCCTCTAATACCATAATGAAATAATTTATTCAATAGAATAGTATGATTAATCACATCAAATGCTTTTTATAGGTCACAATTAACACTAGCTGTCCACTTCTCCCCTTTTAAACCAGTTAAAATATTTAACATTAAATTATTGAGAGCTGTACCACAGATCGAGTGTTTAGATCTGTGGCTGTACTAGTAGATTTGCCGGGTATGAAACCGTGTTGTTGGCTGCAAAAAAGATCATTTTTGTCCATGAGTTAGACAAGTTCTGTAAATACCGTAGAATACTGCTACTGCACCCTCAAACGCGTTCAAAGAATTTTTGAAAGCCTGCTGGTTCTTTCCAGAGTATGGAGATTCTATAAAAGTCTGGAAAAGGGCGAAGACTCATTGCCTACAACTCTCGAAAATAGAATACAAACTATGAAAAGTGCATTTAAAGCTCTTATAGAAACCTAAGTACTCCTAGGAAGGCTCTAAATAGCCTTCGCCTTCGAAAAAGCCTAGACATTTCTAGAAGAATCCTAGAAAGTTCTACAGGGAAAACGATAAACTGGTCTAGAATAGCGTTGCAGTGCTATCCAAATTACGGGGGGTTTATGGAAAGAGTGCCTTCTGTAATTTTCAGAGTTCGCTAAGTCTCCGTTGGTTTTTTTGTCTTTTAAGGCTTTCTATTGTCATTAAGTGGACGGCGGCACTTTCTTGCTCTCATTGGATGTGGCGTAAAATCATTAGAAATTACCTAAGAAATTGACGTAAAATTCTTTTAAAAAAATGAATGCGTTGGTTCTCAAGGAACAGCCGGGGTAAGCGATTCCGATTAGCTCTTAGAAAGATCGTTCAATTAATTATTAGACGTCATTTGAAAGGAGCGTTAATTAATTCAGAAGTTAGGCAGGGATTAAGCTAGAGAGATTTTTCGGACATTCGGTTTTGGGATACGGGGCCGTTAATCGTATTGATCAAATATGGTTTACTTTCGGGATATTCGGGTTTTAAAATTAAAATTAATCCACCCTATCGACCCGTTCTCCAGAACGTGAATGTGTCTCTTAGCAACTTAGCGTCGTACACCAGTTTTTCAGCCACCATTGACTAGAATTTGCACCAGTAACGCGGCCTTTGGGCATATTCGAATTTGCCGCTCAACGCGCATTCGTATTCGGCTTAACGCGGGTCGCCTGTATTTGTTGTCGGTAGTAGTTGTATTCATCGCTAAAAATGACGTTGTAATCGCAACATTTTGAAGTATTATTATTATTTTATGGCGATTAACGGATGTTGTGTTATTCCCGAGGTAATTTTGGATTGAGTATAAACCCTTATCCGTCATTGAGGTGGATTTAATCGAATTTTGGATTGGTGAATTCCAGCTTTTCTATTCGATTTATATTGAGTTTGAACTAATTTATTGCTAAGCCGTTATTTGATTATTTAACACCTTAGCTAATATAACTTACAGTAAACAGCGCAATTATGTTAATATTTTTTTCTTCAATGTTTCTAAATCATCAAAAAAGTCAGAGTACTTAGCTTCACATACAGGGTGGTAATTTGAAAACTTACCACCCTCCATGTCTTAGTAAATAAACGAGATATTTAAAAAAATCAAAATCCGTTTCGGTAATTCGAAGGGGGAATCACAATGACATAGTTGGTGACGCACCCCCTCCAACTCCCTGCGCCCCAGCTACCCCAACTTTTAAATCTTAAATAGAGACCACCATGTGTGATACGTCGTTGGAAAGCTTTGAAAAAAATGCTTTCCAACCATGCCAAATAGCATTACATTTAGATTAGTAATTATCGTGCAAATCAAAAAATAGACTACATAATATGATACATTTTCTAAAGTTGGCTTTTATTTCAATAAATGTTCAAAATGGTTTTCATTATTGGCTGATGGGTTAAATTAAGAAGAAAAAACGCTATTAATATTTATTTTGTGTATTTTTCATGTCTGTTATGGGTGAAGGAATGTGTCTTTTTATTCCTTTATCCGTTTTCTGTACTACTATCTTCTAGATAGCAATGCAGTAAGCGATAAATAAAAGATCAAGCAACCACATTTGCACGATAATTACTAACCTAAATGTATTTTTTTTTCAGAGCTTTCCAACGAAGTATCACAAAAGGGGGGTCACTATTTAAGATTTAAAAGTTGGGATGGCTGGGGCGCAGGGAGTTGGAGGGGGTGCGTCGCCAACTATGTCATTGTGATTCCCCCTCCGAAGTACCGAAACGGATTTTGATTTTTTTAAATATCTCGTTTATTTACCAAGATATGGGAGGTGGTAAGTTTTCAAATTGCCACTCTGTATACAATTAATGTGTATAAATGCTATTGACAGTGTTACGGTACCTACGTAAAGAAAAAAAATGGAGAAACAGGAATGGAAATAAATGTCTAATAATTAAAGATGACGAGATTTGAGAAAGGGGGACCAAAGAAAAGAAGGGAGAATAGAAGTGGATGGAGGAAAGAGTGCAGGAAGTAAAAGAATTTAAATATTTAGGATACCAGATGCAACCAGAGGTAATGGGGCAAAAAAAGAAATTAAGAAAAAGTGCCGATGAGCTAGGTGTGGAAAATAGGGGTGAGGAAATTCAAAAACGAGTTTAGAATAAGGAAACACCATTTTGATGTTATGGTGAGAGGAGTTTTGATGTAGACAATACAGAGGGAATAGGAATACATAGAAGATATGGGTACTGGGACTAAACGAAAGGAGAACAATAGAGGAGGACATAAAAATTGAGAAGATAAGGATAGAGTCGGGAGGCAGGGCGGTAAGAGCAAAGAGAATGTGAATTGGTATGTTTGTCAAAGAGGATGAACGCAAAAGGAAAATGGCGGGATTAAAATAATGTGAAAGAAACCGATTCAACGATCCATCGCCTGCAGTTAGGGTTGTCATTGTTGCCAGTCTTCAGTTTTTCTTTCAGTATTCTTTAGAAACTGTCCTGAAAAAAGGGCGGATTAATAAAATAGAAATAGCGGATAACTGAATCTTTTCGCCCGGGTTTCAATTCCCGAGGTTTCTCATGGTGATTTGCCATTACTTTTGTTTGTAAGAAGTATACCCTTTAACGAAACACTTAAACAACCTCCTCTTTTTTCATATCTAGTCCACTTCAATTATAAACGTAAGCCTGCTTATTAAAATCTGCTTTACCTTAACAGAATTACTATTTATCGTTCAAGAAGCTCTTACAAACAATGCGGCTATGCTGATCTTAGAGGTAGAGAGCTTTACGTTGTGAAATATTTTATTTCTGCTCCTCAGAGCAGCGTAATAATAATAATAATCCCTCGTCCTGTGTATACAATATAAAATTTTAGTATGTATATTCAATTTAAGCGCAAATCGCTTTACTAACACTCAAAAGATATAACCGTTCCACTAACAAGCACACATTGGAAAAATTATTGTAATAGAAAACGATAAAGGACGACGTTACTGTAATTTACTCTTGCTACGTTGCGGAATGACGAAATAAATTTGGTAACGTTTGAAGTTGGAGAGTGAATCCTTCTCAACTAGGTATATAAGTAAAGATTTGAATTTTACACAATGAAAATATAGTGTCTACTTTCCGTGATGCAGCGCAACGTCTCTGATTGTTTGTATTCCCTAGGGGGTATCATTTAAATTGCATTAAACAGCTCTTACCAGAAGAGGTTATTCGTACTGTTCCTAATTGAATATCTTAATTTGTTCAGCTAAAATTACTTTGCTTTCGGAATGTGTGCTCTGCTCGTTCTTTAATCAAACATTTCTCCGTATTAAGTGGAATTATTAACAAAGCGGGCCTACAAGATTTTAATTAACGTTAGGTTTTCTAGAAACATTTCCACATTTAAATGTCTGATTTGCGACGGGAAAGAAACACTGCAAAGATTGAATAAGGTCATCGAATTGTCTGAAGGTAAACCCAAAAAACCCAAGCATCTACAAGAAAATCTTAGATCTTAGATCGCGATCGCTTTGAAAATTGGTACACATGGTCTTAAGGATATAAGAAAGGTTCCTATTGATTTTAAGTGAGCAGTCTGATCGAAAAAGTACGAATAGTTTTGGATTCTACGCACCAAAATTAATAAGAAAAAGTGTTGTCCCGAGAAATTTTGGCGTAGTCGATTTTTGGTAAAAAAGGAATGTTATACACCGCCCTTTTTTGTGAGGCCCGAAAAAAAATTGTCTCAGATCGACCCGGAAAAAAATGGTCTTATAGAATGTGACCTGTAGAATCCATAATTTCAATCAGTTTGAAGATTGGGCTACTAGTTCAAAAGTTACAGCCCTTTGAATTTTTTCCCCACATTGGTTGCTAGTCTATAACTTTTGATTGAGAAGTCTGATCGAAAAAGTACGAATAGTTTTGGATTCTACGCACCAAAATTAATAAGAAAAAGTGTTGTCCCGAGAAATTTTGGCGTAGTCGATTTTTGGTAAAAAAGGAATGTTATACACCGCCCTTTTTTGTGAGGCCCGAAAAAAAATTGTCTCAGATCGACCCGGAAAAAAATGGTCTTATAGAATGTGACCTGTAGAATCCATAATTTCAATCAGTTTGAAGATTGGGCTACTAGTTCAAAAGTTACAGCCCTTTGAATTTTTTCCCCACATTGGTTGCTAGTCTTGATTGAGAAGTCTGATCGAAAAAGTACGAATAGTTTTGGATTCTACGCACCAAAATTAATAAGAAAAAGTGTTGTCCCGAGAAATTTTGGTGTAGTGGATTTTTGGTAAAAAAGGAATGTTATACACTGCCCTTTTTTGAGACCCGAAAAAAAAATTGTCTCAGATCGAACCGGAAAAAAATGATCTTATAGAATGTGGCCTGTAGAATCCATAATTTCAATCAGTTTGAAGATTGGGCTACTAGTTCAAAAGTTACAGCCCTTTGAATTTTTTCCACATTGGTTTCTAGTCTATAACTTTTGATTGAGAATTCTGACCGAAAAAGTTCGAATTGTGTTGGATTCTACGCATCAAAATTAATAAGAAAAAGTTATTTAAAGAAAGGTATTTAAATACTATGCGAAGTACGAGGCGAAGTTTTCGAATACTTCTCAAAGCATCCAAATACTTTGCGCAGTATTCGAATACTAAATATTTGTGAAAGTATTTGGGTTACAAATACAACTGGACAATGTATATGTCAATGTTTTGTTGATCACCAGACAATAAATTATTATTATTATTATTATTAAAGTGGTTCGTAATATATGGCCATTTCTAAATCACACTAGAAAAGTCACTAGAAATGGGAAAAAAGTCTCTATAAAAGTTACTAAAACTTAGTTGTTTTAAACCGCGCTAGCGTCAAGAGGTTTGCGCCCGGGGTAAAGTAATCTGATGAGAGTCTCTGAGGTTTGCGCTGGAGTATGAGTGGTTTGCGTCCGAGTTATTGGTCGGAGGTTTGCTGTCAGGTTATGGTGAAGTTTCAAGGTCGTTTAAAACAATTTGATCGTGGTTTGGTTCCGGGATAGGGTAATTTGATCGTGGCCTTCAAGGTTAGAGTTTTGCGTTCGAGACGAAGTGGTTTGTATATGAACTGAAGGTTTGTTTAAACCACCAGAGGGCTGGTTCATTTCTTTATTAAAGTGGCATATACAAGGACAGGAATGAGTGCTGCACTGTACATCTTGCTAGTAGATTTTTTTTAAACGCATCACGTTGATGCAAATAACAAAAGAGATATGGGATGTAATTCATCAAACTGACGAAAATTAACAGACAATTTCTGCAAAGGAGCAATTAGTTGCTATATCTCTCCCACATCTCAACTATCGGAGAGAACGTATGTAGTCACAGTATTAAACAGTAATAAAACTGTCCATTTTTCCCTTATATAACATTAAACAACTTTTTTACATTCGCTACTATCGCCGGAAAAAATTCCTTCTGTATAGGTCATCAATTATTAAACTGGAAATTGTCGGAGATAAATTTCCATAGTGCCCTTAAAGCAACATTAAAGATGTAGGAATAACATTTGGATTGAATGGAGGATAATTGCTTCCCTTAGAAGCTCGTTTATAACTTTTTTTCCTTTTCAAATTCAATTAGTAGACTAGTATTTTATTTAGTGAGGAGATCGTGAAGTACGTACGGCAATGAAAAACACTTCAAGTGGGTTTCCCTTACGGCGAAAACGGTTATATTCGCAAAATGAGAGATCAATTCGTTCCATGAAAGTCTCGAGTGGTCATTAATCTTTAAAGTTTGAAATGTGCTCGCTATAGACAAAAGAATATGTCTTAATGCGAGTCCTTTTCAGAATAGAACAATCTACCCCTGCGGTTAAAGAGCTCATTGAAACCTATTAAAAACTTAATTTAACATAATATGCTATAAAATAATTGAAATTAATGTATTTTTCGGACAAAACCTTTTGTTTTTAAGGCCAATATAAAGTTTCTACGTTTAAACAAGTAGCCTGAGAGAAAAGTTATTATACACACGACATCCTCCTATGAGGATTACTTTCTGGACGCTTCAAAAACATTCGAAATGACCAATACAAATGAAACAGTAAATAAACTGAGAAAATCCATTTTCTTAGCTTACCTACGGAATTTTTTAGAAAGGAACAAATATTTGTTAAAGAAGTTTTTCCGTCAACTTCATTTCGAAATGTAATCTTGTAAAATGAACTCAAATCAAAACTTAAACAAATCCAAAGGGAATAAGTCGGAATGTTCGTATTAAAAACTTTTTTAATTAATGTTGGAATTCCTTTATGAGAGTTATGGGCCAAATATTGCTATTATAAAATTTTGTTGATTTTTATGTGAACTGGGCTTGAGAGTTTCTACGTGATATATCGATAATTTTAAAATTTTCATTTAGATATTCCGCATTTCTATCGGAAATTACATGAAGGGATGAAGGGTATTTACTCTAATGGGAGAGTCAGAGTTAATTAACTTGTTATATGCATTTTGAACACACGAAACAAAATTACTACTATACTCCAGTAAAGGGGGTCGGAGTTTCCTTCTACGGCTAGTCAACAAAGCAAAAATAAATAAGTAAACTGGATAGGAGCCACTTAATATTATAGAAATTTAAAAAGGGAGAAAATACTTACTGAGGGACAAAGAGAAGTCAGACTAAGAGACCCTTGTTCTGTCCTTGATGAAGCTAAAAGTTCAAAGAACTTGAACGGGTTGAACATAAACAGTAACTGTAGTCGAAGATTAATAGAAAGATCAAGACAGAGGGAGAAATACCGAAAGCTAAATTCAGGTGACCTCTAGCAAAAAGTCAAGAAAAACTAAGAAGTGAAAACGTTACTAACAAAACTAACTACAGCAAACTCGCACGAGAAACATACAAAAATACTCTGTCGTTGTTAAGAACTTCACACAGAATTCAAATTAGACTGAATTTTGTATTTCTTACTTAAGACCAAACTACTTAATGCACTCAATTAATTCTTAGCAGTGCAGAAATTGGTTTCAAATCTTCGTTTTTTGTCGTTTTACATACATTAGACCCAAAATAAGCGTTTTTTACAGTTAAGTCCAACGCTTGCAACGTTGTCCTAAAAATTCATTGCTAAATTTTGATGCATGTTAATCCCAAAATTGTCGTAGTCGGCAGTACAATTAACGGAATCAAAATTAAAATTTAATATAAAAAAAACTTACAAATCAGAGCGCTTCTTTTGAGACCACTCACGACTTAATCGGATGCTGTTTACTGCAACCCATTTAATTAGCAACGTTTAATTATACTTACTTTAATAGCCGATGTGAAATTTTTAAAGTCATACTTCTAATTAGCCCCCACTTCGGAGGGTATGTAAAGCTGGTATATGAAACTAATTTTACCTAAATGGAAAAAAAGGTACTTCATACAAGACGTTCCTTCTACAGGCGACTACGATGATACAAAATTAGACTGGAGATAATCTCGCTTAGAGAGACAACGATTCAGGAAAATTTGGCATCGAAACTGTAGACTGAAACCCTGCCGACGGCAAAATCCTTCGGTGAAATTTCAAATGACGCAATTGTTCTTTGATTGTAGTATTGAACGTTTAAATCCTGATGATCTTTTGAATCGCGAACAAATAGGCGTTTACTTCACAAGAGTTTTATAGAAATATTCCAAATATTAACGCAGGAGGAGGAGGTTTCACTAAGTTACACCTTGATTTTTAACGGGTTTTTGAAAAAAAGTAGCGCTTATGTGATATTCATTTAGAAGTAGACCTAGGGATTTCCTATGTCTAGTTTTAAATGACAAAAACTCTGGCTGAAGGACGCCTAATTTTATGCAACTAAAATAACTTCTTAAAACAAATGAAGATTTTACTCTCAAATGAAGAAAAAGTTGTCAATTGGTATAGTGCCTGTAATAGTTTCAGGAGCATAAGAGAATTATTTTCTGTGTTGATCACTTTAAAATGAGTAGGTAGTATCGGCCGAATTTAATTTCTCTTCATCATAACCTAAAAGCGTACTATTTTCTGCCGTTTTTATTAAAAACTAGAATGACAATGCAAAATGCGTGCGCATGTTATTTCGGTTGCATAAAATTAGGTGTCTTTCAGAAGGATTATTGCCATAGGAAATCCCTATGTCTACTTCTAAATGAATAGCAATGTATATTCACTTTGGCTGTTCGGTCGGTCGGTCGGTTACAAAGGTTTTTTAAGTGTAACTCTCGAAGGAATCATCGTAGAATGCTCGGGTTTGAAGCATTAGCTTTGTGTTTTTATTTTCTTACGGGGCACTTTTTAGTCAACGTTAAAGGTTCATTATTACTTCCTCTTAATTGCGTATTGTCCGGCGTGGATAAAATTGAAACGTTAAAATTAATTCTCTTCGAAGTGTAAGTACCGCTTTTTTAATCACTACTGGGTTCCCCCCTTTACGCCAGAATTAAGATTTTATTATGAATTAGACGGTTAATGCGTTCGAAGCTCAAACACAAATTAGACTCGCGTTGTCCAAGATCGGATAGATCCAAAAAAATTCTTTCTCTGTCCCCCTCTTAATTTTTTTTAAATAATTAACGCCTACAAAATGGTGACTTATTAACGGAAATGGACACTTTTAATAGTTTTTCGCTTTTTTCATTCCGGCCCTACGAATCAAAATAGAGCTACTGTAATTAATCAAACCCGACGTACTATCAAATATACCGATTTTGGTTTCCCACGCTAGCTAATGATCTCATGCCAAATTCTCACTTGTAACCAATATGATCCAAGTTCCCGTCATCCGGGATCCATTAAGAAAACGATGCTCTACAAAAATCAAATGACGCAGAAAAGACAAGCTTCGTTTCCACTACTACTCGCTTTATTTATTTTTACAATTCCACTATCAAATCTCCCAACTTCTAACTTCATTCCAAAATTTTCAAAAAATCTCTAATTTTAGAGCTACCGTTACAAGTTGTTCTAAAAAATCTTCGTTGGCGGAATTTTTTTCTTTCACACTAGTATCACAATTGGTACTGTCAACAGTACACCTTACACTGGTGGTTGAATCTCTAAAAATTACGATATAATTCGAAGCATTACGCTCACTTTCGTGCAAAAATAATTCTCTTCTTTTCATAAGCTTTATAGAGCACACTCCTTGCAGTCCTTTTCTAGGACAATTTCAGAACTTTTAGACTTGTTCCGAGAAACAACTGCCTATAGCGTTCTAGGAAGTCCTAAAGGCATTTAAGAGGCTTTTTTGGGATAGTTAGGGCCTTGTTAGAAATGCAGTATAAAATGTGGGTGGCTTAGTTAAAAAAATAATAGACAGTATTCAAATTTTGTAAAAGTCAATCAAATATATTTCTCAATTACTGAATAAGAACCTGATTTTCTTTGTTTGCGAAACATTGTGGCGACCGTGACAGGACGTGTGTAAATCTATTGGTGGTTTTGCTGTGTAGTACCGGACTTTGACCGTTTGCACAGTAGTAACAAGATTACATACGCCTAACATCCGACAAGAGATTTGCTGGACAGTTAGTCAGTAATAAAAATGGAAAGTCTTAGAAATAAACGTGCGGCGTGTCGCAGTGTATTCACACGCGTAGCTAATAATATGACATCTCTATTAGCAGATTCAAATAGGGACCCAGTAGACACAGAAGCTGCATGGGAACAACTTCATGTAAAGATGGACTATTTAAGAAAATCTGATGATGCGATAATGGATAAATTATTGGAACAAGAAACTTCAGAAGAAACCATGCTGCAGGAGTTGGAAGGTACCGAAAAATATTTAGCTACGTTTACACAGTTAAAGGTGAGATATAGTAGATTTGTTATTAAGCCATCAGAAGAGGTTAATAGCGATGCTAATAGCGATTTTACTAAACGACAACGCAAAATGAAACTACCCAAAATTGAATTAAAAAAGTTTGACGGGTCAATACGAGACTGGCTGCCGTTTTGGAGTCAGTTCGAAAAAATTCATACTGACGAGACGATTGCATTAGAGGATAAGTTTCAATATTTAATTTTCGCGACTGTGCCGAATTCTAAAGCTAGAGACGTCATCGAAGGTTTTCCTCCAACTGCAGGAAATTATTCTGAAGCAGTTAACCGATTGAAAACGCGTTTCGGCAGAGACGATTTACTCATAGAATTTTACGTTCGAGAGTTGTTGAAACTAGTTTTGCGTAATGACGGTACACATTCTAAAAATGAGATCGCCAGTTTGTATGATAAACTAGAGACTCAAATCCGTTCCTTGCAGACTTTAGGCGTGAATACTGATATGTGTGCGGCCATGTTGTATCCGTTGGTAGAATCGTCTCTGCCAGAAGAATTCTTGCGCGCCTGGCAGCGATCGTCAGATTTTGCAGCAGCGTCTAGCAATTCTATGAATTCTAGATTAGATAAGGTAATGAAATTCTTACGTTCAGAAGTGGAGAATGAAGAGAGGATCACTCTAGCCATCGAAGGTTTTTCATTAAGCAATGATGAGAAATTTAAGACACCCATCAGAAGTAAAGTCGAAGCTAAGACTAGTACAGCGTCCGGTCTTATTAATTCAGGTATAACCTCTTTTTCTAAGTGCACATTTTGCGATGGGAATCATGCAGCTGAACAATGTTTTAAGTCTCAAAAAATGACATTAGATGAGAAAAAGAAATGTTTAATTAATAAGCATGTTTTCGTTGTGCAAAAATTGGTCATCAGGGACATAGATGTAAGATCAAGTTGAAATGTGTCTTATGTGGGTCTAGACATATTGTCAATTTGTGCCCTGATCTAGAAAAGCCGAAAAATGCATGTCCAAATACTGTGGTTGAGCCAAAAGTTACTTCTGAAGGTAAAATCATACCTAATCTAGCGAATTGTACAGACACATGTGTATTTCTCCAAACATTAGTGGTTAAAATTTATGGGGATTGCGGAGAAAAATGCGTTCGTGCTCTGATTGATACGGGGTCTCAAAAATCGTATGTGTTGAAATCAGTGGTCAATACGTTAAAATGTACGCCCAAGAGAATTGAGGCTATTGTACATGCTCTTTTTGGTGGAACCGTTTCAGAAGAACAGGAACACTGCGTGTATCACTTAAAAGTCGGTAGTTTAGATGACAGGTATATATGTCGTTTTGAGGCACTTGATCAGCAGACGATTTGTAAGAATATCGCTCCGGTCTCTGCAGGCATATGGAATAAAGAGGTAAATCGTCGAAAAATTACTTTGACAGACATCGATAATTATGAACCGATTTCGTTATTAATCGGGGCAGACATAGCAGGCAAGATTTTTACTGGGAAAAACCATATCTTGAAATGTGGGCTTGTAGCTATGCAAACGTTATTGGGATGGGTATTGATGGGTAAAACGCCGATAAGAACGAAGGTACCTAACGTTTCCATGATGGTTACTAATTTGTTAAACGCATCAGTGTCTGTTACTGCTTTATGGCAGCTTGACGTTTTGGGAATCGCAGATTCACGTGAAGCTGACGGCAAGTTACAACAACAAGCTGCTGCACAAGAGTTTTTTAAAGAAACAGTAACCATAAATGAAGAAGGACGTTATGAAATTAAATGTCCTTGGATCGAAGGGCATCCGCCGTTGCCACATAACTACAATATGGCCAAACGACGTTTGGAATTTACTGAAAAGAAACTCAAAACTACGGGGTATCGTAAAGAGTATGACCAAGTATTTTCTGAATGGCAATCTGAAAATATTATAGAACGCGTGCCTGGCGTAGAACTAAATATTCAGTCACATTACTTACCTCATCGTCCGGTAATCAAAGATACAAACAGTACGACAAAGATTAGACCCGTTTTTGATGCTTCGGCTAAGGAAAAGAATCAACCATCATCAAACGATTGTTTAGAAAAAGACGTTAACTTGATTGAACAGATACCCGAACTGTTGTTGAATTTTCGGAAGGAAAAAATTGGGGTTACTTCGGATATAAAAAAGGCCTTCTTACAAATTAGTGTACACCGAGACAATCGAGATTTTCTACGGTTCCTGTGGAAATCAGAAGATGGTAAAGAAATAGTGTTTCGGCATAGAAGGGTTGTGTTTGGAGTGAATCTACTATTAACCTGCAATTGTGTGACAGTGACAAGTGTAGCTGCCGAAGTGACACTTGTACTACATTTTATATGTGAAGCTACTGATATAATGGCTGACGCAAAATTTGAACTGAGAAGATGGTCATATACTGGATCAGAAGAGAGAATAGATCTACCTTTGCTCGGATTAAAGTGGTATACGACGCAGGATGAGCGTACGATGTCCGACATAAAACCACTTACTCATCAGTTGATCACAAAACGAATAATCCATTCTTGTGCGCAAAGGATATTTCATCCTATTGGATTTTCATCTCCAGCAACTCTGGTTCCCAAATTAATCCTTCATAGATGGTGGGAAAGCAAGATAGGATGGGGAGGATGGTGGGAGCGACAGATTGGTATTTTGAACCTAGCAATAATCCGTGTTGGAGGCTACGTCAGAAGAGTTTCCCTGTCCGAATTCGTGAATGAATGGACAATTGTGTGTGTTCTTTGTTAATGTTCAGTTAAGAGACTCTTCGTTTTAGTCTCAAAGGTGGGAGAATGTTAGAAATGCAGTATAAAATGTGGGTGGCTTAGTTAAAAAAATAATAGACAGTATTCAAATTTTGTAAAAGTCAATCAAATATATTTCTCAATTACTGAATAAATGATGAACAATGATAAACACTTTTTCTACGATATAATATAAATAGAAAAAACACTTTTTCTACAATTGATATCCAAAGTAGGCATTTGCGCTCGTATTTGACAACGCAAACGTCATCTTTTTCGAGGAATGTCACTTTGTCGCTTATAAGCGACAAAATAGAAAAAACACTCGCTCTCCCAATTATTAACTATAAATCAAATATGCATTGCTCAGAGTATCCAATGACAACGAGTAAATGACATCTTTCATTTGGACATAAGATTAAAATGATTTGAGTGAAAAATTTAATTTTTGGAAATATGTGAACTGCTCGATTGTAGAAAAAACCTTGTGTGTAATTCGAGCGCAAATTGATTGTCGATTTCAAGAGATTGCCGCGCTCCTTCGTCGCGCGTCAACTGTCTCTTTCAATCGACAATATATCATTTTGCGCTCTTAATACACAAATAGCTATTTCAATATCAATATCCCATAAACGCGTTTGGAGTACATTTACGGAAGAAAAAATAGCAATTTTATTTGGAGGAGAAGCTACTTTTCTGCAATTTGTGTAATAAATGACGTGAGTTTTCTTTTTATTGAGAATGCGGAATAACATTAAAATAAATTTATTTATTTATATTTTTTTTCAATATTGTTTAAGATTTGTGCCCCATCGATCAAAATTGGGGTGTCTCTATTTGCGAGCGCCACAATTTAAATTTTAAATCGGCTCTCATCCGTCGGCCTAAAAAATCTCTGCTCCCGCGGTTAATCCGTATTTAATCGCCGTAAATAGAACGCCACCGTCTCAATATTTCATTTTTTTTTATCGCGAATTTCCCAGATTGACCTGAAGTTCGCAATCGGTAACTAAGTTATTCCACGTCGGAATGGGTGGAAGCAGTAAACCGAAACATAAACAAAAATAGGAAAAACCCTTCCGCGCGTTCCCCGAATTCCATCCGGTAAAACGTTTCCGCCGTCATTTTATGTAACGAACGTCCGTTTATTAATTCGGGGTTAACCCCTTGCACTGTTGTTTGTAACAGTTGGACGGGGAGGGCGCCCGACGGGGGGCGTTGGGCGCACGTACCAAACGGACACAAGCTTTTAATATTTGTCGATTGGGAATGATTTACCGCTCTTTACTGTTCCGATTGAACTAATTACGGATAATGTTTCAATATGGTACGCACTGATGGAAAATTAAAGCATTGTGTACCTAGTAAGCACATTGGGACTTGATCGAAATTAAAATTCGCCCTATATAATATTTTGTTTGTCAAACACAAATTTATTATTGAGAGCGGTGATGGCGATGCTGATGCGGTGGTAATTTTGGCGATAGTATAATTTGAAAAACGCTAATTGATATTTTAATAATAGAACACTAATTTGAACCTCACGCCCAAGCAGCAGGCTCGAACTCGAAAATCTCCAACAATGCATTACAGCAAATGTGAAATAAATCAATAAAGCTTTGTGTTGTTTCTCGAGGGCATTGCAGATGAAATACGTATTTCAGATATACTTACACGTATCGTAGTACACGGCGTGCTCTATTTGTTAATAATTGAAATTACATATTTTGAGCACACGTGCGTGGTGTACCCTTAATAATGTTTCTCATACTGGTGCAGGTTCTACTTCACAAAACCAAACAACAACAACAAAAATCTAACATTTGTAGCTATTGGTTAAGTAGTGTCAATTAGATGTACAATAATTCAAATGAAAATTGAATAGTAATTTATTTTATTTTATAACTGACATTTTAATAGGTTTATGGGTCTATATTTAGCAGTAAGAGTGGTTAAAGTGGCCTCTTTAACCGCAAGGGTAGATAGAGTGAAACAAATGATTGTGCATTCTAATGATATCTGTCAGTTTTATTAAAAATGGGACGCGAAGCACGGAATAAAATGAAGTTCAGCGCATATAACAATACTGTTTCCATGGAAACGACGGAAGAACCGAAGCTTGCTATTTTCGACGTCTTAAGTTTAGAGTTGTCTAAGGTTTTATAATGATTTTTATGGTTTCGTCAATAAAATAAAGTTTTGTATTATACACGACTATGAACGTGAAAGTTTAGATGTAAATGAATTTTTTTAGGAAAAAATTTTGATGTAGTCGTATAATGTTTCAAATTTTTCAATTGTGGCTATGGCGGAGGGTATTTAAAAATATGCAGGTATCAAAAAATTAATTATTCACTAGACGCAGGGATCGATCTGTTTACTGCTAAGTACATTTATGTCTGTATCTTTCTTCAGTTTTTAAAAACGGTTGGGAATTTGTAAAAATGTTTTTTAAAACCCATTTTATACATTCCATCAGAATGGAAATGCGGCATGAGTCGTTTATATCATGAGTTTGTTTGGCAAAATTAACAAGTCTTTTGGACTTTTATCTACTTTGTCCTATTTCAGCCGCGATTATTAAAGAAACGGTATGGGTTTAATTTGTCAACGTATTACAAAGATCAACCGAAAAAGACATATTTACAATAACCTAAAACACATTTATCCACCAAAAATTATTCTCCACAAACTTTTCGTTTATTCCTGTTGCCATGGTATCCTCTTTCACCGCTCTCTATTTAAATTTCATGTTGCTACATTTATTAATTGCAATTTTACAGTTTTTAGCACATTTCGTAAATAATTAAGTAAAAAAATGTCTAGATTCGCTGTGAAAAAGGGTAGCTTAAACCATACAGCACAATAATATACAAAACTTTATGCAATAGGCATACAGGGTGAGTCAAAATTAAACCGATAAAGGACACAAGCGTAAACGGAATTTCAAAAAAGGTAAATTGACCTGAGACTAACAGTTTATAGTTTTTTATTCAGTAGCAGACGTGAAACGGAATTAGGCAGAGAGAAATTGTTTAATCTCCGTTGATGGTTGGATCTGGATTTGTTTTCCTTTTTCTTAACTGCCATTGGAACGCTGAAAATGAAATATGATTTTCAGAAAATACCTACCATCAACTTCCTTCTGAAACTTCGTCTCGTTCAGGTTTCCCTTCCGAAAATTCTCAATCGAAAACCCCTGAAAATTTATTTCTGGAGGTTCATCTCGGTCGTTTCGGTTCCAAAATGTTCATACAATAATTATTCGCATCCATTAAGGCTTTTTATCCTTAAGTTAACTCGCCCTCAGAATAATCTAGAGCTCACTTCTGTTTCTGGCCCAAAACACTTCGTAAGCTACTACTCAAATAACCGCCCTGAGAATATTCGTCCCAGAAATACCTCCAATCTTCCTCAATTCGTTCCCTGAAAGTTCCTAACAGCTACATTCGCAGATTTTGAAAAATTCACCCCTTTCTTCCAAACTGCTCCAAACAAATGTCGTGTTCAAAACAGCTCAACCTGAGAGCTCTTCTAACCATAGGTATCACAAATTCAGCCCCTGGAAAACTCACCTCACGGATAATACTTCCCCTAAACATTTTTTCAGGAAAAATTCGCCCTCGCAGACCGCAGTCATCAGCTAAAAGGAAAACTCGCCAAGAGATATTCATGTAAGGAATATTGATCAGCTGTGGATAATTTTTATGCAAAGCCCAAAGTCGGACGAACGAAGGAACGGGCACGCAACCAGTCATCACGGCCTCAGAGCCAGCAAATAGTGTTGATGGGGGTTGGTATCTTGTGTAGGTAGGGAAACCAATTAATAAAAAGCGATTCAAATACCGATTATGTCAAAATGGCGTGTTTTGTTTGGAAGATAAATTTTGGGAAAAAACTATTTCGGGGAGGGGGGGGGGACATTTTCTCGAGGGAACTTTGTACGGTAACAATATAATCGATATTTTATTTATAGAGTGTTTGAATAACATTCCCCTTCACATACAGGTGTACTATTCAGATTCTGTATGACATTATACTACATTAACGGACTGTATACCAGAAATGGTGGTTTTGCCAACTTGAAGTACCCGTACAGCCTACAGCTCACAGTGAATCACAATAAAATCCACCCGGGGATACCAACACAATTCTTTTGATGATATTTTATGTACAGGGTACACAGTATTATCGTGTAAATAAATTCAAGTTGTGTGTTAAGGAGTGTTATTTATAATCTTGGAGTGCACCCTGCAGCGTGTCACCCGAAGAACCCTTACAACTTTCTAGGAATGTATTATCTGGTGGTGTGTACGTGCCTTTGCTGTCTAAATTTTGAAAGTTCTTCTGTTATTCTAGAAAAATTTCCTTCAAAATTACAAACATTTTAACGCGCTCGAGAATGTCAAGGTTTTTGCAAAACTGTAACCTTCTCTCTCTCTCACGTCACGCTCAAATCGTCAGATTATTGAAATGCACACTTTTCAACACTTAGTCAACCCACCTTACTTTAATCTGACGCGTTCGAGTAGATATATCCCAAAATCACCTACTATGCCTTGCTGTAACACGAAATCATCAAAAGTCTAACATTTTTAGAAAATAATAATTGCAAGATCCAACCCCAAATTCAAGTGAAGTGATTATACGATTTTTTGTATTTATGTTTGTATCTCAATCCTACCGCGTTTCTTCCTATAAAGAGGTTAACTTCATAATTACATTTACATTTGCCACAACCGAAGCGCCAGCTTGATTTGTTCTAAACTGTGCCCGCATTCTTAACAGAAAGATAGTCGGATCTGAAAACTAGAATTGCTATATTCAATTTATCGATATTTCCGTTTGTTTTGGTCTCTATAACTTTAAATTGTGGTCAAAAGTTCTTGCAGCGGTATGGTAATGAGTAATGCAAGAAAAGGGCCTGACGAAAGTCGATCTAAATTAAACTTTAACTTAATAATCGAGGGACGTCGTATAAAACAGCAACAGCAATGAACAGTTATGACAGACTTCCTTCTAGCAAAAACTTGAGAAATTAATTTCACAACATCCATCAGGCATATTGTTAAACTTTTTTCCTTCCTTTAGCTTTTCACAATCGCCGGTTGTTCCCCGAGACCCTTACGCAATTTACAATTCCTCATTCCTTATTCAGACTTCCTACTCCGCCGATGTTTTATTTTGCATTATTTCCATTAAAAAAAATTGGTAAAGAGGTTGAATGAAAAACTCGTTTGCCTTCCGGATCGTTGGAAAAATGAAACAATGGCGGGAGCTCGAACTTTGAGTATTTAACGCGATGGGGAAATTAAGACAATAAGCGTTTAGTGTTGCGTCTCTCTAAAGACCTTACAGTGTTAATTGAGGATTAAAAATTAAGTGGCCTCTTTAAAAAGGCCTTTGGGTGCTCATTCGCACCGTACTCCCTTTTATTGGCACTACTTTCTCATTGCAACGTTGAATTAGAATCTGTGCTCTGTTATTCTTAACTTAGGCCTTCAGCGCCTCGGTTAAAACCGTTTAGAAGTTGCTACGCTTGCTTATTAAGCAAACTTCACCACAAAGCCACTAATTGCTATTTATGATACCAGAGATTATGTTAATGTGGTGAGCATTTTATTACTAAATAAATAAGCAGTTCATTTGCCTCAAAAAGGAGGGGTGGTATTCTAAAACTAAAAGTGTTATTTTCTTAATATTTTATTAAGTGAAAACTCCCTTATAGCGATATTTCAGGGGATAATTGTTCCGTGATTTACCAAGTGCAAAAACAGTTACAAGAACAATTCGTATTAGCGCTGAAGATAAATTAATCAGTCTGTCAATGAATGTAGAATTATAAGGTGCTAGAACGGATAGTAGCCCTTTAATGGGGTTTATTTAGTATTGACATTATCATCAAATTTTTTAGATATTTAATTAAGACACGAGTGCAGGCACGATTTTTCGATTTCAATAGCTAAAGCAGTTGTAAGGGTGATCCTTCACCATTATAGTCTGGAGTTAATTTTTAGGGTTTAGGGATTTTTTAAATTTTCAACCAATAGGGATTATCGGCGTCGGACATCGGTGTCAGAGAGAGAAGATGTATGTACAACCACTTTTGGTAACACCAAACACGGCAAACGCGGCCAGTCTACCCGAAGTGGTCTTAAATTCGGTAGCGCCCCTCCCTATACTCGGCTGCTTGTCAGTGGATCAAGGCCATTTGAATGGGAAAAGCGATGCCGTTACGTCGCTCGACGTCAGACCATGCGCTTGCCTACGGCGGCATGGTTGGACCAGCTACGGCTGCTTACCGAGATGCATATCATAAATAAAATTACCAATAATTCAGGACGGTACAAGCCAAAAGAGGTGACTGCATGAAAACCCGTACCGATTGGTTCACGTCGTGCTCGGCTGTCGTGTCGTGGCCTTATCTGGCAAGAGCATAGGCACGGACGGAAACGTACAGCGCCGCGAACTCTGGCCTCGTAGGGCATAGCAATCGGAGCCCTCGGAGGTGCGGACTCATAACAACCCACCTCAAGAAGAAGTAAACTTCAATAAAAATCCCAATCCAAGGTAAAGGGGACAAACGAAAGGAGACGTGACGTAATGGTAATCCTGACCCCACTTGCCATTTATTACCACAGGCACTTGCATCATAGACGTCGACCGTGGCGTGGGTAAACTCTAATAATGGTTCTCCCAAGCGTTGAACAGCGTTGTGGGCAATATGGAGGCGTCCTCCAGTAAATTATTCCCTAGGGTGTTATGTTGTCAAATAGTGGAACAGCATGGACGATTATGTCTAAAAATAATTGATGATATTGGACGGAGAGAAGCGAGAGAGGTTGAGCGACTGCGAATGGGAGAAGAGGAAGAGGTTAGAGAGGGAGGAACAAAACATAACTTAAGTAGCAGTCATAATGATGGAGCGAAGATGACGGGTCACCACAGATTCTTATTGCAATAAAGGCCGAAACAAAAAATGTGATTGGCTCGAAAGAAACGAGGAGCGAAGACCAGCAAATGCCTCCCTCCCTTCATGCATGAAAAGGCTATACCAGACAGCACTAGATATCGCAAAAAAGCGTCCAGGGGAACCTTAAAAGAGATATACGAAGTGGAAGTAAGGGAAGATCTCTCCTAGCAATTCCGATAACATTACGTATACAAACATTTAAACTGCTTGCCGGAGGATCATGGGGCAAGGGCAGTGTTGGTAAAGCCCGGAGATATGCCTTGAAAACCTTCATAAAGATACCGAAAGAAACGTCTCCTTCTTGCATTAAGAGTGTTGAGGGCGAAAATGACAGCAGAGGACGGGATGAAGACTAGAGTACAGTTGCAGGGAGGAGGGCGATAAATCGGCATGTTCGGGGGGGGGGGGGCACGAAAGTACGAGAGCAAGGCGAGGACTATCGATGATATGGGACTATGCAAGAAAGAAGGAGAAAGAGGACGCTTTTCCTGAGAGCACCCGGGCAAGAAAAAATGTCCACACTCCACACACATCCATCGGAGAGGAATATCCAGAGATACAATAAAAAACCCACAAAGAACGCAAAGGAGAAATCATCGGTTAGAAAAGATAGAAATATGTCAAACGAAGTAAGAGGAAATTTCGAGAAGGTGCTGGAAGGACAAAATGTGAGAACCACCTCTCCCGTTGGTCTCAAAACTATTTTCATTACAGATATTAAAGAGACGGTTACAAAGGAGGAAGTAGGAAGTTCCCTATCCTATAGGCAAGAATCTTCCTAAGAGAAGCCCAAAGAGGGTTGCAAGTCAAAATATGAGTACCACTTTGCGAAAAAAATCGAAGTTGAAACGTATTTTAGATGATGGGATGCTGGGAGTATGGACATAGGGCCTAAGAGTGCAGAAATGGGGACAGAACAAAACTATCTAGAACCTGTGGTCAAGAGGGTCACGAGGCAAGAGAATGCACAAACGACTGTTTCTGCGTCCTATGCGATGAAAATGGGCACCAGACCGGCTCCGGAAATGCGGCTATTTCAAGCAAGCACTTAGGGGCGAGAAGGATAGGAGAAGGAATGGCCTAGAAACTTCACAGTTTTGGCGATATTTCCCTTTGTGCTATTACATGTACGCGTATATAGTCCAGTCAAATTATCATACCTTGCATCAGATGTGTCATTTCTATTTGTTTTTTTAAATTGTTAAGCTGAGTCTGGATGTCAAAAATCAAAGTTTTCGACATCCAAAGACCTGTGCGAGCAACGCAGTACTCGAAAATACGCCATTTTTTCTATTATTTTTAGGTTTTGATTAGTTTTACTTCTAAAGGACAGATTTTAAAGCAATTACTGTCGTATACTTTTTTAAACTAGACAAAATTTGTGATTTGCGAAATCTGTGAATTTTTTCCTTTTGCCTGACCTTGCTCGACCATTCAAAAGGGACACCGAATATAGAATATCTGTGACTGTAGCAGAAAGCTTACTCACAACATCATATAATTATAAACATGGATATTTTTCCACTAAAAGACAAGAATCAATATTTAATTTGCTTTCATTATCCGCAATTTTTAGCACTTCTTCAACAACAAGTTTATTACGACTCACCACTTACGACAATTCATCGTGCATATTTTGTAAGTTTACTTTCTGCGAAGAAAAAACGCAAGTTTTGATAAAACTTGTAAAACTAATAAATTTACCGTAGTTGAAGCGCCGTAGGTATCTCGGCAACTATTAGACTTGCGGAGATCGTTAAGGGCTTAAATTGTCAGAAATTTTGCCTAGTTCAAAAAAGTATTCGACAATAATTGCATTAAAATCGGTTCTTCAGGAGTAAAACTTACAAAAACCAAAAAATGGTAAGAAAAATGACTTATTTTCAAGTGCTGTGTCGCTCGCACAGGTCTTTCAATGTCGAAAACTTTTTTCACATCGATATTGATCCTAACAACTTAAAAGAAAAATTAGAGATGGCATATCTGATGCACGGAATGCCCATTTTTTGGTCTAATTTGACTGTACTATTATAATATATCTGGTCTGTGATATTAGATATGTACCTAGTAGTGTTTTTGCGTTTTTTCGGAAAACTATTTCCTTGCGAGTTATTTAGTCTGTTTAGTTTTCGTTAGGCCACTCTGTATAAAGCATTCGATCCCCCAATCTACTGGATGTTTTACATGCATATCAAAAGCCAGCAGACAGACTTTACGCATGTAAGTCGACACGAGTTTGCCTTCTTGTATATCCGAAACCGACAACATTTATGTGGCCATACTATGGGAGGATAAACATCTTCTTGCTATAAATGATTTGTCAGCTGATGACAAAATGAATTTTTTGTCTGCCCAAAAGATGCCATCTTAGTTATTTGTTGTGCAACTAGTTTTGAAAGCGATAATTGTTTTTATGAATTTGCAGTTTGATTAATGAGGGAAAAGTGCGAGTTAATCAAGCAAAAAAGACACTTTCAAAATGGTTTTTTGACACGAAATTTGTAGCGCATTTTCCAACGATTAAACTGCGCATGCGCAGGCTGCAGAATGTCAATTTACTTATTTATGGAGAAATTTTTTTGAAATTTTAACCAAAGATGCTTTTAGGAAAGTAAGTAAAAATAAATGAACAGTTACGCTTGAGATTCTAAGACTATAATCTACAAACCAAAAATGTATGAATTGCAGGTAATTATATAAACACAAATAAAAAGTAAGTCACAACATAAACCATAGCTTGTAAAAAGGCTTAAAACTCCATGAGAATTCCAAATGAATTCAATAATAATTACAAGTTAATTTCAAAAAATTTCCATGAAGTCTAAAAAAGTGCATGAATTCCACAAGAATTCTATGAATTCCACAAAAATTCCATGCATTCCATAAATTCCACAGTGGTTTGCCCCGAGGGAAAACCTCAACATGAACGTGAAAAACCAAAACACGTACGTCGTCGGCGCAATGAAAACCAATGCGCCCACACTGCAATACTGAGTCAGGTTAGAACACCATAACCTGCTACGTCGAAGATACTAACTTTTTAATTAAATCGCCACCATACCAAAGGTAAGAAAACAAGCTAATTAGTATTTGATCAATTTTGCTCTTGGTGCTTACTAAATACTGATAAACGCCATTCAGTTCCGTCACGCAAGGAGTCCTTCTATTTTGGAAATTATATGTTTAAATTCAATAAACATTTTGGGAGTAGTTATATCACATAGATTCGGTATGTTATAAAACTTTGTCGGGGTTACATGCTTAGCGTTTTATAAAGCCGTTGTGGGCGGGATATGTATGCGCATAGATAGGTACATAACATGGAAATCCAACTTATAGCCTCCAGAACTGAGAGAAAATTCGTCCAAAAATAACGACATATCCCACACAATATTCTTAAGTAATATAGTAAGTAAGTACTACGTGTCGAACCACACGTGCTCACTACTAGAATGCAGAAGAGGAAGTGCAAACCAAAAAATGCGCCACCACCGCCAGAACGAATGGACCAATTACAATTCGTTTAAGGCGCGAACGCATTCGGTCGAATGGATTCGTTCGGCTGATGTGTACGTACAACCAATCACAAGCGAAAGAATGTTTGCTTTGAAGAATTTGTTATGTATATTTTCTTCCCACAGTATTCGCTATATACTGCGTATACACCTGCCAAAATAAACCAGTGGTTGAGAAAGCAGTTGAGCCGAGGTATGTGGGCAGAAGTATTAACGTTGAACGAATGTTGCAGAGAATCTCAAACAATTAGTACACTGACCCTCAACCAAAAATAATTAATACCTATAGGTACTTGAGAAAATAAAACTTTTGAAAGAGAATTGTTTTTATAATGTGATCAGTTTATGGGTTCAGTCTGCACATATTAATATTTTTCATAAGTTAAGAATGTCTTTTTGCAATTTGTGTAATATGTTGACATGTGTTTTTCAGCATTTTCTCTTTATTGAGAGTGTAGAATAACATTGAAATAAATATGTTTATTTATTTTTTGGGTTGAAGTTGATGGCATTTGTTCCATATTAGCTTGAATCGAATACACAGCATTCGGGAATAATCTGTTTCCAAGTGGCTTTATATAGTGCCATGCGTGAGAATTTGATTTTTCATTGTAGTCTTTTTTTTTTGTAGAAATTTGCATTATTTGTGAACAGGCCATCTTTTCTTCTACCTAAGAAAAACCGATTTCCCTTACACTTTTCAGTCATAATGACTAAAACCTCCACGTATGAAGTAAGCTCGCTCATCCACAGTCACGAAACAACGTGCCTTTTCTGGATGCCTAACGAAGTTAAATAGGGTGCGCATATTTTTCAATTTAGGGCCATTATACAAAAATATTGCAAATTTTATTATTAATAATCTCGTTACGCGGTGGTTTAATTAAAATTAAGAACAAAAAAATGAGGTTAAGACAGAAAAATTAATTCGGAAGCTTTTGCGAA
Organism: Photinus pyralis; assembly: GCF_008802855.1. Taxonomy (NCBI): domain Eukaryota; kingdom Metazoa; phylum Arthropoda; class Insecta; order Coleoptera; family Lampyridae; genus Photinus; species Photinus pyralis. The sequence goes on along the minus strand of NW_022170819.1, from coordinate 24,569,010 downwards.
GTAAAAAATTTATTAGTTTACCTCCGCTTGAATGAAATTAAAAACGATTACGGTGTCCATACATTTTAATTTCGTTTCCGCTTTAAATACTAGAGCATTATACTCGCCGGCTGTAGTTATTGTAATTTTCCCTCGGCCTTTCACGCCCTTTCCCTTTATCGTATTTAAGAATTTCAAATTTCGCGTTCGCGGAAGAAATGGAAATTAGGATCAAAAACTTGGCGGGCGCAGTTCTCTACGTAGGCATTTCACAATGACCTATATTATTTAGCCCTAAAGAGCATCAACGTTCCGTTCCATCCCCTTCAACTTAAGCCTCTCATCTACCCGTTCCATAGATCTGTTCGTCCACGCACCCTCAGACTATTGATATTCGCTTGCGAGCATTCTCTATAAATTCCTGGCGGTTTTAATTTTGTGGTTACAGAATTCCAACATACGCGATTAAAAAATTTCATGTTTTGAATTTTTCTAAGCTATTATTCCAGATAAGAATGCGTGTTTCATGCGGACTCGGTGAGTGTATAGAAGGAATAAAAACGTATACTTTCGTTTGATTTTAGTCAATAGCGGGGAAACGTATTGAGTTCACGATACGCATTAAAGGGGACATTTTGTATCAACGCGTTTACTGCATCCCATTGATTTACCAGAGATATCGCGCCGCGATCGCTCCCCCGACGAGAATAGGGATATTCCCTCGTGTATTTTATCGCGCTAACCGATGTAGATTTTTAAAAAATTAATTAGTTTACCTTCCAAACAACAAACCACCCCCTTCATAATCATGATCTCCACTGGCTCAACACTATATTTTTGACGGTAATGAAATATTTGAGGGCGGTGTCGTTTCCTGCCCGATTCTCATACCAACGGAAGAGATTCCGATGTAGAGTGCAAGTCATCCAGGTTTAGATATGAAGGTACTTACCACAGCGCACCATCTCTCACGGGAATATTTCCATTAGAGGATACACTACGCCGCCTAAACGTGAGTCCAGGGAATTCGCTCTACAAATGCCATGCGTCCTGTTAAATCATCGAATAAATGGTCTCCTACAGTGTCGATTAGTCCTTTTGTCAATAGAACATGCGGTTATAAAGTTACTAATTGCAGTTACCTCTCAGATCTTCTCTGATGTTGAACAAATAAAACAACACTTAAACGGGTCAAGTGGTCTTTTCGGCATTCCTTTCAAGAGAAAAACGCCCAGGCTTCCCAGGCATCGCATCTTGTATTAATCTGGGTGTAACTCTTATTTCCTTATTGTAGGTCCTTTCCATTTTTATCTTTAAATCGCTGCTTCGGTTGCTCCTGCCTCTCTTTTTCTGGTTCCTACAACTTTTGGATATAATTTTTAATGGCCTTCCATTTGTCTGGGCTTTGTAGCATCAAAGGAATTCGTTAAGCTACGGTTTCCTAGGATGGCGGTACCGTAATATAGCGGTCGTAGTAAAGCAGTCGCGGAAACTGTTGGCATAGATGTGGATAGACATGGTTTCCTAGGGAGCGGTGTAGGTCACCGTTCAATGAAGCAGCGGCAACGTCATTTTTATTACGGCCGTCAGAGTGGAAACGAACTTTGCATGCAACGTATTTTCAGTATGACGGTGAATGATAAACTGTATTGCGGGGGCAAAATGTCCCAACATATTTTTGGCTGGAGCTCTGAACAAGACGAAATGTTGATCGATTTTGTAAGAAATTGAGAGGCACCTCATAACTTAAGTTATCATCATCGCAATGCTGCCGTTCTAGATTTACAACACACCGCCACGTAAAATTATGGCCGCTACAATAGTTCCTTATTTTCCCGCTAGAGGTCGTGCAAATATTTCCGTCGTTAAATTGTTAGTCTTTCTTACTTCTGGCTTACTCTTTCCTTCATTATTATCTATCTGACTATTTATTTATTTTTTTATTTATTTATTATCCCTCTCTTGTTCTGAGCCCTCAACAGTCTTGCGCCCAATTACAGAGTGACCCACATAATGCTTTTTAGAGGTGCCTCTGCAAAAGGTCTTAAGTTGTTCTGTACTACTCCGGTATCTACCTTTCGAATTAGGAAAAACTGCAGGAAAACCTAATTCGGAGTAGCTCGAAACTGGTCTAAGGTAATTCCCATCTCTGTCACAGATGAAAAATTCTTACCTCAGCTCAGGTTCGACCACCGACCTCCGAATTTATAGCCCAACGCTCTACCATTGAACCACAAGGCCGTACAAATTATTGCTAACTATATCAATACCCTTTGTGGGACCGCAGAGTTTTGGATTTTCCATTACGTATTGCACAACAAGGAAAGTCCAGTGGAATATTGCACCGACATCTTAAGATAGATAGATATTGGAGACTTCAGGTGATACTGACCTACTTACATAAAAATTGAGACACCTGAAACATTGTCCCTGAATTTTAAATGCAAGTATTAACGGAAGCTTTTGGAGACTAGGTATTACTCTTGTGAATTACTTCTGATTTTACGTACATCACTTTCTGTCGTTACGAAGATTTCACCTTACCGACAAGGAGACCAGATTTTGTCTACGTTACTTTTGTCGTTACGAAGATTCATCCATGTTACTTTGATTCTATTCCATCCTTCAGATATTTAGTGACCTGTGCTTTGTAAGTTAGTTTTTGAAGTTACCGAGACCAATTACGGGACCGATATGTACGATTCTTATTTACATTACTTGTTCCGTTGCGAAGAATTTGTTTTTCTACATAGTAAAGTAGTTTTCTTGAAGAGGATTGGGATTTAAAGAAAATCTTTTTTAAACACGTTTTTTATTACTATTGCGGCTATCGATTTCGACCTTATCAGGTCATCTTCAGGCCGAGCGTCATTTGGTGAAGTGATGATGCATATAATATTTTGACGATGTTATATATTATATTAGTTGCCAGGAATGAAAAATTAAGTGTAATAAAAGTGAGGTTGTGTATAAGTGTAATAAAAGTGAGGTTGTGTAATGTACACCACCTCACTTTTATTACACTTAATTTTTCATTCCTGACAACTAATATAATATATAACATCGTCAAAATATTACATGCATCATCACTTCACCAAATGACGCTCGGCCTGAAGATGACCTGACAAGGTCGAAATCGATAGCCGCAATAGTAATAAAAAACGTGTTTAAAAAAGATTTTCTTTAATTTCCAACACGTTTAAAAGAACGATGGAACAATACATCAATCAAAGTTTTCTTGAAGTTAACGTCGCGTTTAGGCTTTTAGATATATCACCGATTTGTACGGACGATTCGTTGTCGATCAAAATTTTGTATTATGTCATAATTACGGTTTTAGTATTCGAGTTACCTGATTAGTGCCAAACGTTAGCCATTGCTATCGCAATATTTATGTGCCGCGCTACCCACTATCTCTCTTGTTTTTTTGTTTATGTTTTTATGTTACAAATAAGGCAGAAACTCAGAAAGGCCGTTACGGCCAAAGTTAAAGTAATATTATTTTCAACGACTCCTTGATATAACGTTTGATTACATATTGGTTTTCGATACAATCGAATTGTAATTACTACATTAACAATTATAACTCCGGTGTTTTCTGCGGAAGCCTGTTTTGATAATTATTTCCTAAACTACGAGTTGATCCTTTTTCGCTAAAAAATTGAGTCAAATTTAAACGTTGACATTTTAGATCTAGATATTACAGTTTTCTATTTGTAATATTTTGAGATAATACCCTCGAATGTGGCAACAATAATTATTGTTTATGATCTATCTCTTTCATTATTTTACTCCTTCAGCTTATCAAAACCAGAAGAAGGATCTCTTAGTCTGCCTTGTTTCCCCCTTTCGGTAAGTATTCTCATTCCTCCTTTGAAATTTACTAAAGACTAATAAGTGGCGCCTATCCGGTTTACTATATTTTCTTTTTTTTTATTTTGGCTAGAACGGATTATTCACCCCCACCCACCACTACTTTGCCTCACTGACCGTGTGCTTATCACAAGGTCTGGATTCTGGATTACCAAACGAAAATCCTCGTTTGACTCTTCCATGCAACGACTCTTTCCTTATACACCTTCCGCATCTACTTCTTTATCAAAATTAATTCGTCGTCGAACGAAATTGAACGCCTCTGTTTTCCCATAAGCTTTTGCTCAAACTTAATTAACTTTACGTAACGATACCCTACCGGAGATAAACTTAAATATGACACAACGCAATTCTTGACAGGTGAACCTTTTTTTTACATGTAATTCAACTTTACAATAAAGTAAACAAAATAAATAAAACGATTATTTAAACAAACATTTTCCATTGTTAAATACAAACTAAACAAAAAACAAAACAAAATAAAATAAATAAAAATTAATAAATAAATGAAATTAATCACATACAGATGACTCAATATTACTGTAGGTGCTGAAACCAAATAAAACGTGTCGTAGTTTACACTACAATATTCAATATCGTCCTTCAAAATTAGTAATGTTAATTGTTTTTCAATTGTAATAAAAGTTAATTCCATGAACAGGGTAATATGGAACATATCAAACTTTGAATAATTTCAATAATTGTCGCTAATTTGTTGTAAATTTGTAGCGTTACAACAAAAAATGGCCGCGTTATATTTTGATGTAGTGTATGATAAGGCTATCATGAAAATAATTGAAAAATACGAAAATGTAAAAATCAAATGTTAATATAGGTAGAATAACTAAACGAAAGTGACAAATGTGCTATTTAAAAATTAACATCAGTCACCGTTTGAAGCAGTCACTGTAGCATACCCTATCACAGTTCTATCATATTCATAAACTTCTGCAATATAGGCTACACTATACCTTTTTTTGTTCGCAGTGTAGATAAGTAACATCGTTGTTTAAAAATACCTTTTTAAGCAATGTATCATATGTGCTTATAATTAATGTAGTCAACTAGTAGTTCTGGTATTCCCATTTTGTAATCCAACAATCGTTGCGCTCCGTAATAAAAAAAATTGAAAAAAACGTGAAAGGTGGGGTTTGGTCAACTGATGTCGGGGCTTTTTTCGAAAGTTATTTTTAATTAACAAAAAGAGCTACGCATCGCCATATATTATTTAGGTAGTAGTTACACAATCACCAGCAAAATTAATTTTTTCATGATATTTATGCAAATTTAATTAGTTAGGAGTCGTTTTTTCGTTACTTTATAGTTCTTGAATCTCTTTAATTTGACGACAATTCTCAAGATCTTTATAGACAATTAAATATATTTTGTATATTTCAGAGGATACATACGTAGAAGTCTCTAATGTATCATTTGGATACCTTAAATGCACCAATAACAGAATTTTACATATTTATAGTGCAATATCATTCGTTATAAAAGGTTTTGATTGGTAGAAAAATGTTTGTGGCTCAATTTTCTGATTAACTAAAACCATCGTTTAACGACATTCGCCCTGACATGTAAAAATGAGTGCAAGACAAGTTGCTTTCAGCTCTTTTTATGTTTATAAAATATAGTTTTATTCATTGTATCTTTTACAAATTTTCTCAAGTTTAATTTCGAGAGTAATTTTACAAGAAAACATACCGATTACAATGCGCTTATTTAAATAAAAATTAAACACAGTTTAAACCACCCCCCCCCCTCCTAAATTTAACACAAAATCAAACAATTGTATAACCCCATTAAACACAAAAAATCCGTTGAAATTATAGTGATCAATTTACCATGAACTTAAATAAAAGCACCAATAAAACGGACGACACACAATTTCCCAACAATCCATCGGTGGCACAAAAACAATTAGCACGAAACTCTTAAAATCCCGGGTCGTAAGTCGTAACTTGGGCTCATTCTAATACGAAACGGTTTTTTTTCATACAAAACACAAACCTATTCGATAATGCACAAATACTAACGCTGCAATTGCAACAGAGCCAATAGACACAGAACCACGCACATGCGTTCAATTGGAATCTTATTATCCCCCGTATAAACAAGATAGGCGCACAAATATGATTAATAAACTTGTTTCTTTATCAACCACTTCAAATATAAACGCAATGAACGTTCCGCACCCTGGCCCACACGGCTTTCGTGGTAAAATCTATCTAACCGCGATCACGCGAATCCAATAATGCAATAACACAAAAATATTCGCAACTTATTAACAATATCTCCCATTCTTAACATATTCACGATTGAAAATAATTCAACCATCTTGTGGGCTCCTCTATACAACGAAGTCCCCTTTGTATAGGTTCGTCACTTGATATTAGTTTTATTCGTAACTAGCAATAAATTTAAATGCACACACGACAATAATTTTGTAAAAATAGCGGGACAGTTTTCCATTGTATTTCGGAAATTGACAACAAAATCTCACGTACGATTACGCGGGTGTGAAATCTTCTGTTTCCCTCAATTATACGAGCTTGTCTTGAAATCCTTAGTGGACAATTAATGTTCCGCTCAACTTACATAGATCGGCTTTAAAGGTGCAGCAAGAAAATCGTTCTCTCCCACTCAATTTTTCCTAATATACTCGCCAACTCAAAAACCCGGAACGGACCTAACGAAAACGCTACCTTTTTTAAACCTACATGCAAAGGTATAGCAGAAAATGTGTCCGTAAGAGCGGACTTTAGAACTGGCAACACTGTGGCGCTTTGAGTCTTATCTGTTTGTACACTTTTTGTTTTGTTCTCTTTCCCTATGGAGCGGTACATGAATAAAATGCCCTATACTTCTGTCGTTTTTGTTACTACACCAATCAAATAACAATACCCATCAAATAGAATGAGTTGGTTGGCAGATATAACTTAAACACGTTGACTAATTTTTTACCTAGCACAAAAACAGCGTTAAATACCAGATAGCAACGATTGCGGCGTAAACAATCATTTTTTCGCAACCTTAGACAATCATGACATATCTCACGAGCCTTCAACGCACAATTAAAAAGTCAAAACTGTAATTAGGACCACTCTCCCATGTAAGTACAACAAAAAATGTAAAAAATCCTGCCAATAATAAGGCTAAGGGTACACACACAAAGAATGCAGGTTGCCTGCCTGATTGCTGGTAACAAGCGCTTATAAGCGCCAATAAATAGCTCATCTTTTGAATGCACCCGCACACAGATAAAACTAGTCGGTACTGGTTACTAACGCAGCTCGGTGACAGTTTGTTTATTTGTGCACTGCACTGGGGCTCTGAACATTCATTAGGGCTTAAGATCTAATTTGAGGGTCTAAGGATTGTATTATGTCAATTTATGATTACCTTCAGAATTGAAGATGGTAATTTAATATCGATCGTTTACACAATCAGAGATGTAACATATTCATATCATCCATCAGTGGCGACGTAAAAAACGTAATACAATTTATCAAATTAAAGCAAGGGCGACATCTCCCTTTTCACGACATGACATTTAAGCAGAACTGTAATTATACATGGCACCACAGGCCCGTGACTATTAATTACTCTATTTAAAATGAAATTGTGTTTACATATAAAACGTGACCTCGCGATTATGTCAGTGGCGCTCTTCAACCTAACGTACCCCACGTACATCGAGCTGCATATTATATAAATTTGCATCTGAATTACTTCACGGTGGACAATTTTTAATCATAACTTTGCCGAAACTGCCTCCGTCGTAAACAATTTGCTTTACATAATATTGTGATTTAGTTCAACAATAACTTCAATCCACTCTCGTTTTGAGGAAGCCGTTGAACACCTGTAGAATAAACATTCGTCGGCAATGTTTTCATTCGGCTCAATGCAAATAGCTGTGGTCAAAGTATATTGATAGTAACGTTTCCCATTTCGTTTAAATAGAAGGGGACATGGAGATAAATTTAAATTTTTTTTGTCGTCGCGTCGCAAAGGTTTTGGTCTCGTTTGAAAAAGGTCCGTTTTAATTTAGTCCCTATGTTTGTGGCCGTTCTGCAAAGAACATCCTCATTGAAATGCATGAGGTATATATTCCGTATTGCCTTTATCCACAAAGCATAGTGTCGATTTGCGTTTAGAGTAAAAAACCCAAATAGAATATTGCGATTCGTCTTAATTGCAAAAGTTAATGGCGTTGTGGGTAAATATAGAATGTAGGTAACTATTTATTGCAGCGGTGGAAAGTTACGGCTGCCCTTTGATGGTGGAGGGCAGAACAAGAAACTGAATTACTGGAAAGCAAATAACGTCCTGGGAAGCAAATTTAATAAGTTTGCATTCATTGCGACAATGCATCTGGCTTATGACGAGTAATTTGCACAAACGCCCCATTCTACTAAACTACTTCGAGACCTCGTTCATGTAAGTTTCTTAATCATGCAAGTTACTATTAACCCCTTGTTATTTTCAACACTGCAAGCGTTTAGAACCTGCATATTGAAATTATTAATGGCGAGATCGAGTACATTTCTGTCAATTGTCACAGAAAACGTATGGATTTTCTAACATAGCCAAATTATTACATGACAGCTGTCAATCTTCCGGTTTATAACTTACTGCATTCTTCCCTGCCCTGGGTTTATACAATTTTTTTTAATCTTATAAATGACCCATCCATCATTTTTACAATTACGCAGCTGAAAAGCGACCTTTCTTGTATCCTTAAGAACATGTGTACCCATTTTCAAAGCGATCGGACGTTTATAATAGTACATTATATATCAAGGTAGAGAAGTACAGTATTATTGCCTGAGCACCAAGATTACATCTCGAG